>NW_010335065.1:7846-14764 GCF_000700745.2 Antrostomus carolinensis
CATGTTCTTCTGCAGTGCCCCGAGGAGCCTCTTTGCTGGGGCAGCCAGTGCTTGCCTGGCCCTTACCTGGGGCAAGAGCTCAGCAACTGGACTTGTTGAGAGCTCAGGGAGCTCAGCTCCCTGCGGGATGTGCTGACCTTCCAGCACTGGCAGTCTCTCATCTACAGCACTTGCTGTGCTCTCATCACTCCATCCTTATTTGATGGTTTTGTAGCCTACTTTGCATGAGTTTTGCCCTTCCTCTATTTTAGTGTTAGCTGAATTACCTTGTCTGCTCCTCCCTTCCCCCAGGTTCCTCCAGGTGAGAAGGGAAGAGTGTCATGAATACTGGTAAATGTGAAGACACTTATTAATGCTTAATCTCTCAAATATATCACTGCTTTTATGATGTCTAATAATAGGGTTTATTGTCACGGCTGTCTGAGGTCCATGCTCAGCTCCAAAGCGTGTTTCATTAGTTGTTGCTCATGTACTCCCCTTATGGAGGAGTTTTTGATTCCATGGGTTTATTTGCTCTATCAACATCCAAGAACCTCTTGGCACTTAAGTTCTTTAAGTGGAAGAATCCTGTACCATGGCTGTAGCAATGTTTATGTGCAGGTGAAAAGCACCTTAACAATGCTGGTGGCTTGAAATGGCCTGAGTGACATACTAGAAAGTCTTTGTTAGCAAGAGGGAGCTGAGCATACCTGGGTGATGCTGAAGGGAGACCAGTGTGTGTAAAGTGAGTTTTGGAACTGATTAAGGATCTCGAGGCATTAAAGTCCTGTCATCTGCAGAGAGAGAAATGCCCAGAACACTTCCCATCTGTGAAAATGGGGATTTTCAGTTCTGTAAGGTGGGTAAAGCTGTTGGGCTGCAGTGGGGTTTGCTTTGCTGCTGCCTGGTGTCATAGAATCATAGAATGGTTTGGATTGGAAGGGGCCTTAAAGCTCATCCAGTCCCAACCCCCCTGCCAGCAGCAGGGACACCTTCCACTAGACCAGGTTGCTCAAAGCCTCATCCAGCCTGGCCTTCAACACTTCCAGGGAGGAGCAGCCACAGCTTCTCTGGGCAACCTGGGACACTGTCTCACCACCCTCACAGTGAAAAACTTCTTCCTAATATCTAATCTAAACCTCCCTTCTTTCAGTTTAAACCCATTTCCCCTTGTCTTGTCATTAGTTGTCCTTATGAAAAGTCCCTCCCCAGCTTTCTTGTAGCCCCTTCAGGTACTGGAAGGCAGCTATAAGATCTCCCCAGAGCCTTCTCTTTTTCAGGCTGAACAGCCCCAACTCTTTCAGCCTGTCTTCATAGGAGAGGTGCTCCAGCCCTCGGATCATCCTGGTGGCCCTTCTCTGGACTTGTTCTAACTGGTCCATGTCTTTCTTATGTTGGGGGCTCCAGAACTGGACGCAGTACTCCAGGTGGGGCCTTACAAGAGCGGAGTAGAGGGGCAGAATCACCTCCCTCGAGGACGTCAGTGTGAGGATAGAAGCCAGCGTCTCCCCCCGACAGCGAACTGCTGGCTGCCTCCCTCGATAAGGAATGACAAAGCGCTGTGGCTCTAGGTGTGGTCAGGGCCTCTTCAAATAGTCTTGTCTTTATCCATGTGCTGCAATAAAAAGAAGCAGTACTGAAATACCAGCAACCCTGTTTGTTCCAGCCTTTGTATTAGTGATTTACAGACAGCCTGTGACCTTACCGAACATGAATGGATCCCTCGTAACCTGAGATCAGGAGCAATATTATTTTAAGCAAGAGGTAAGGCTCTGAAGCAGGCTGTCCTTTTATACATATCATATGTGTGACAGCAGAGCTGCATTTAGAGCTGAAAGGGGAGAAAATCCCTGAGGAGACTGATTGCACCTCATTTATTTTTAACAAATGTACTGTGGAAGATTGAGCCTGAATTCCTAGACTTTGGGGTAATCAGACAGTTTCCACTCTTCATCTATCTGGAAAGGAAGATGGACACCAACTGGGCTTCCAGCTAATTCCTGGGAGGACAAAATGCACATGGATTATGGTTTTTAAACTTGTTCCTCCTTTAGCCTTTGGGTTGGGAGGGGAAATAATGGTTTTACAACTCTTGGGCTGAATTTATGGTCTGGGTTCCCATGTGGATTGTCACTATTCATGCTGCCTGCATCTGCTTTTTGTTGTAAATCTGCTCATTGGCTCAGTAAAACTAGAATCAAGACAAGACAGATTGCTACCTGATTGTCATCCCGAGTGGCCCAAACTGGGCAAAGACCAGCTGGAGCGAGACACGCCAGTGCTCAGTAGGGATGTGGTTTGTGTATGAAGATTTTTATTTGCTGTTCATCCTTACTCAGTTGAAAATCCTTGTCTTCTGCCTCACAGCATGGTTCAAATTGTGCTCCCTTGTCAGGAAAAATAAAGGTACAAATGCAGCTTCTGTTGGGTTTTTATTGCTTTAGAAGCAGGAGCTCTGTCTCTCCAATTCTAGATGGACAATCCATCCCCCACCACACCTCTTGCTTGCTGTTCATGGCATGGTGTATGAAACTGGGAGCTCAAACAGGCACCAGCACTCTTGGCTGAATGGTGGCAGCACCTGAACAGTCTGATCAGATGCTCCCTGTGACTGGGGCAGCAATTTCCCTCTGCTCAGTGAGGTGTGAACTGGTTGGAGTGCCCACCCATTTCCCCATCGCTCGCTGACTT
The DNA here is from genome assembly GCF_000700745.2 of Antrostomus carolinensis. NCBI lineage: Eukaryota > Metazoa > Chordata > Aves > Caprimulgiformes > Caprimulgidae > Antrostomus > Antrostomus carolinensis. The sequence continues at coordinate 10,517 of NW_010335065.1, forward strand.
GGTTGGCACATCCCATTCCCTCTCTCAGGAGTTGAATGATGCTCTCATCCCCAAGCTCTGCTCTCCTGCTGATGTTGTGGGTTTTTTTCTTGAGCTTCTCCAGATTAGGATTTTTTTTTGTGTTTATCTTCTTACTGCCCCTTCTGATACAGATTTAATAAAAAACCTGCGGCTTTTAGTCTTTAATAAATATTGTTGTGAACGTTTTGAAGGAACAGTATTTTTTCTGCTGTTAAGCAATAACATGACAAGGCAGATGTAAGAGCAGCAGAAATGTTTGATGAATGTCCTATTGTTTGTGTCTTTTGGGCTTAAAAAAGAAAAAAAAGACAACATTCAGGAAACACACTCTGACTTCTGACCTCATCTGAAGTGTCTCTTAGTTATAAAAACCAAAAATAACACAGAAAAGCTGGACAGAAGCTAAAATCGCTTTCTCTGAGCCCTGTCTTCTTGCATAGTGACTGCTGGGGTGAGGACAAGTCCTGGTAAACCCACAAAAGCTTGTGAGATCTGGCATGTTTCTTTCTTTCTAGGGTAAAAAAAAACAGTGTGTCAAGAATGCACAAGTCTTTCCTTCCCCTGTATTTATAGAGAGACCATCCTGATAACATATTCCAGTGTTGTCAGTCACCTTTGGGATGCTGGAACTGGATGCTACAGGGACAAAGGGTGCTTGGTGCCCAGTTTGGGTATCAAGTGGCTAAAAGTAGTGGCTTGGTGACATAAACACTGTGGGCAAACTGCATGGTGGTGGTGGGTTGTCACAGGAGTGTGCAGAGACTTGTGTTCCTGCTGTGAGGGTGAGCTGGTAATTCCTCTTCCTGCACATGTGTGTGTCCCTGAGACACGTACCCTGGGCTCCTTGCCACTGCTGAGGGCGGTGAGCATCGCTGTGTCCCTGGACACCCTGTCCACTCCCTCCCTGTTCCTTGTGGCAGTGGCAGAAGTCTTTCTGCTGTACCACACTGTAGACCACTTCTACATCAGCGATCTTTACAGCCAGGAGCTCTGCAGGCTTGGATCCTGGAGAAAGAAAATAGTGCTCCTTAGGAAAACTCTCCTGACTTGGCTTCTTCCCTAGGATAGGCTTTCTGTCGCTGCAAGAGTGATGCCAGCCATGGTGGCATGCAGTAGCTGGAGCAGATGGTGCTGTTGTCATCATTTAAATTTCTATCCATGTGTTGAAAGAGCTCAAAATAACTTAAGAAGTGAAGGTCCAATCCCAGAAGTTGAATATTTTCCTCTCCCTGAGAAAATCTCCTGCAGTGTTAGTGTCCACAGTGCTTTCCTGGCTCTGTCGCATCCACTCCGACTAGGCTCACTCACATTTGGAGACTAGAGCTATGGCATGAGGAATCTTTTGTATTTAATATCACCGTTACTGTGGCAGTGTTGAATATTCACAGAATTCCTACATAGACTGTTCTGTCAGGGTGCAGCAAATGTTGTCAGCACTGTGAAATCAAAGAATGAGGAGCAGCTGAGATCAAAGTAAGCAATAAACACTTACTTGTGTCTTGACAGTGTCTTTATCAAGCTGGAGGTAAAACCTGGAGGTGCTCAAGGTGCAGCTGGGTGGTGGCTGGTGCTGGCACAGTGCTGGCCTCCCATCCTTTCCCTCTGCTATGTTGGTACTCCAGAGCTGGGGTGAGATAACCCATAGCACTATTGTCACACACAACTTCTGCTTGTGAGGGGTTCAGTTTCTGCTGGTTTGGCACCTTGAACCACCTCCTACCTTGAACCACATCCCTGGGATGTTGGGGCGCTGCTGGTGCCGTAAGGAATAAGACTGGGACCAAGTAGTGTGGTTTGAGACTGGCTTGTCGAGTTGCAGTCTTGCTCTGCTCAGTTTTGAGGTAGAGGCCTTGCTCTTTGGATCTTTCCATAATCAAAATGTTGTTTCTCTGAGGCCAAGGTATCTACATTTTTCAGATATTTTGGGCCCAACCTGGGTGCTGCACCATGGGCACATGTTACCATCTTGGTTGAGGTAGAAGGCGTTAGGAGGTATCCAGATCTTCAAGTCCATCTTACAGGTTTAAGTTAAGTTTCCATCTCATTAAATTATCTTAATTTATGAGGCTTCTGGTTGCACTTTGAGCTCTTCTTTTTCAGTGTCAGCATCCAAATGGAGCAGCAGCATCATCCGCCTTTGCACACAGCGAGGTAGGGGAAGGAAGCTGGTGTGCAGCCTCCTCACTGCTTGTACTGGGGCCAGCTGGCTGGAGGTGCAGGATGTGGCCCTTCCTGGTGCAGGAAGGCTTAATCCTGCTTCTGTGTCCCAGGTGGCCCTGGCTCTGTGCATCACAGAATCACAGAATATTATGGATTGGAAGGGACCTCAAAAGATCATCTAGTCCAATCCCCCGAGCAAATCCCCCAATCGAAGCAAAGGTTGGATGTTTTCTCCTGCAGCAAAGAAAGAGAAGATTCATGGGGCTGACAGGAAGGTGGCTGAGTACTGCAGGGAGTTTCTCTCTTTGCAGTGGACTCTGCAATTTTTGCACTGAAATACAGAATATTTAACTTAAACTCTTCAGTGCAGAGTGCACTGATGGTGCGTGCACTCTGCAGACAGCTCAGGGCTTGTATTTGATCCCACCTCCACACCAGGTTTCAGGCATTTCTCTAGCCTGTGGCTCCTGTGCCCCAAATGGATGCTGTTTTACCTGTGCCACTACAAAAACCAGTGGAGAAAGGAAATGAGCAGAGCTTTGGTTCTCTGCTGGGTCCTACGGCTGCGCTGCAAAGCAGAAGGTTGTAAAATGGAGATGGTGCTGGAGAGCTTGTGTGAAGATGAAGAGCAGAGCTGCTTTCGAGGAGTCGCTGTTCACTGATCTGCTGGAAACACCTTGATCTGGTGCTTTGGTCCATCACATCACACACCTGCCAGGTGCAGTGAGCACCTGTCTCAGAGCTCAGCTCAGCTCCACACCTTCTCATCAGCCAGCACGGGTATTTTAACCCTCCTGTTTGTTTGAGGGTCTTTGGTGTCTGTTTGGCTAATAAAGAGTGAATTTTAGGGTATTTTTCAGCTCATAATTTGACAGAATTTTATTTCAGAACCTCTGTCTAAGAACCTAAGAAGGGTGTGACAGCTCTCAGTGCCCTCCCAACTTGGCTGTGTTGTGGGAAATGGGGGTGATCCTGTATCTCTCAGCCTTTCCCTGCCCTGGGATGTGTTGTGGTACCCACTGGAGCATGAAATAAGTCCTGTCAGTTTGTTTCAGACCTCATATTAACGAAGAAAATTGTGATAACCATGAGAAACTGCTGGCCATGTTAATAGTCCTGTTTGTGGTAGATTGCAAGTGTCCACAGAGCAGATGAGCCCTGCCAGGCTCTTTTTACCACCAACTGCTGTGTGAAAGGAACCTTCCTCCTCTGCTTATCATGGGAGCATCCTTTATAATTGCTCCACGTGAGCGTCAGGGGGGAGCGCGGCAGCCGTCAGTTAGTGGGGATGGATGTCTTGTTTTTCTTTCTTCAGGCAATACAATCTCTCAGGAAAACAATTTCTTCCTCCTCACGGTGTAATTTGCCAGCCAAGGTAAAACAGACTTTTGATGGGGCGGAATATTGCCGTGGTGCTGTCAACTGTCCTAATTCATGAAGACTCCAGAGGCATTTTTGGGAACTTTTCATTCCTCTTTTCCCTCTCCCCATCCCAGCACACATGACCATTACTTTTTCTGCTATTGCTGGAAGGGGACATGCTAAGAACACGTTGAATTCTTGTCGGTGGCAGCAGGCAGGCCGGGGGAGCAGCTTCTCCCAGCAACTGGTGACACTGTCCGAGGACTCTGCCGTGGTGCCACGCGTAGCAGCTCAGCCACCTCAGCACGCAGTGCGGCCTTTGAAAAGCAGTGCAGGGGAAATATTAAGCTTCCACCATTTTCTGTTAAGTGAATAATGACTGGTACAAGCCTGAATGCCCGCCTCAAAACCTGCAGCAGCAGGGGAGATGCTCTGATTTCCAGCGGGTTGGGCTGAGCCTGGGATGGGAAGAGTCAAAGAGAATTAGCTGGTAAATAAGATCTTTTGCCTTCTCTTTGATCCGCTCTACACGTTCAACTGCTTAAAGGCTTCTCAAGCAAGGAGGATTTTGGGGGGAGGAAGAATTTATCCACCCATAGACCATCTCATGGCTCTGTGAAATGCAAAGATACTCTAGCAGGGGGTTGGGATGAAATCTGAAGGTAGCCTAGTAAATCCCTACCAAAGAGGCTTCTCTTCTATTCA
>NW_010335065.1:14775-36148 GCF_000700745.2 Antrostomus carolinensis
TGCTGAACAGAGAGGGCAAGCTTTAAAACTACTGCTGCTTCCTTTTTTGCTGCTGTGTAAGCCTCTCTGATCAGAGCTTTAATCTAGCTAAAGTTAGTGGACTCGGAGACAGCCTGATTTTTACATCATAGTATGGAATGAGAAGGCTGACACCTCCCCGGGCAACGACCTCCTGTAAGTGCACAGAGAAAGCTGAGGCAAAGGGGGCTGCTCTAGTGGTGCAGCAGAAGGTTGGTTTTGACTTGGTCAGATAAGCTGGACAAAAGGCGAAAAAGGAAGGTAAGAATCATCAAATGGTTTGGGTTGGAAGGGACCTTAAAGCTCATCCAGTCCCAACCCCCCTGCCATCAGCAGGGACACCTTCCACTAGACCAGGTTGCTCAAAGCCTCATCCAACCTGGCCTTCAACACCTCCAGGGAGGAGCAGCCACAGCTTCTCTGGGCAACCTGGGACACTGTCTCACCACCCTCCCACCAAAGAATTTCTTCCTCACATCTCATCTCCATCTCCCCTCTTCCAGTTTAAAGCCATCACCCTTTGTCCTGTCACTCCCTGCCCTTGTCAGAAATCCTTCCCCAGCCTTCCTGAAGGGCTAAAAGATCAAGGAAGGACGATACCAATAGCGGCAGTAGATGCTGCAGGTTGACACGGAGGTGCTCAGGTTTCAGGTGAGGTGAAAGCTGGAGCCTTGCTGCCCTCATGTCTCTGTAGTGTCCCTCAGGAGGTTCCTCTACTCAAGTGCTGCTCCGGAGAGCCCTGCCTGAAGGAGAGCAGTGCAGGTGGGAGCACGCAGGTTGTGGTGTCTGTGGGAGCCTGACTTCTACTCTGGTTTGTCCCCAGCCTGCTCTTTGACAAGTCTTTGGTAACCACCTTGTGCTTCTGTCTATAGCAATTGATGCAAGATTTAGGGTTATTATTCCTACATTGCAAAACACTCGTGTATGTTCACTCAAGTGATTCCCAGCGCATTCATGTTCTTGGAAGAGGCCACATTTGTGGTCCCCTTTTATTTGGGCAGAGACATGCAGATAGAACCATTTCCCATCTCTTGAGTCCAGCTACTCTTGCAGCTCAGGCCATGGGCTGGAGTTGTGTGCCTGGATAATCTGGTTTCCTAATTGCCACCCTGCTTGGAGGCAGCTGCTGAACTGGGCCTAAGCTGATTTGGGATGGCAAATTCTGTTAGTTTAATTCTCAGCAACACTGAGGAACTTGTCAGCACGTGAGTGTCCCTTGGCTTTTCTCTAGCCACGAGCATGCCCTGGAGACCTTTGCCAGCTGGTGACCCCCAGCAGTTAGGTAGGAAACACATGGATGGGAGAAGCAGTTCCTGCCCCACTCACAACTGGTGGTCCCTAACAGTCTTGGCTGTGAAGTTGTTAGATTTGTAAGGTCTATTTACTGATGGTTCCCTGAGCTTTTGTGTCTTTGAATCCAGATTTTCTGTTCCCTTTTATGTTGTTTGTACAGATTTGTGGCATCTTCTTCCTTGGGGCTTCTTAGCCCTCAGTGTGACCACTCTCCCTTTCCCCGTTTCCTTTCCAGTAATATGTCATTAGCTGGTGTGGGAATTGCTTATTCCCTGCTCTCAGTAACCTCCAGGTCCCAGATGGGTGTGCATGAAGCCAGTGGGGCCACCCTTGCTATGTTGAGGCTCCTGTGCCTCAAAGCTGTTCTGCTATGAAGCCAAACCCATCTGACATCTGCATGGAAGGTGTTTTGCCCCCCGGGAAAGGTGTCAAAAGTTCCAGGCCCCCAAGAATTAAACTAGAACGTGGAAAAAAATGAAGATACGTTTTGTAGACACTTTCTTTTGCAACTCCCTCCTATCGTCCTAAGAGGCATTTGTCTGTCTTTCCACCTGAAGGAAGTTTTTCTTGCTTCTTGACTAGATAACTTGAAACTCCCTGTAATTTCTTAGCTCACTGCATATTAGGCAGTGCCTGCAATTAATGAGATCACCATCCATATTCCTCCCTCCATCAGCTTCTCGGAAAAACAGTACTTGGAGGAGTACACAAAGGAGATGAAAAGGGAAGTTGCTTATGAATTATGAACAGCCTTTCAGGCTGATGTTATTTCATGGGCTTGTCACTCCATTTTAATTAAGTAATTCAAATGGAATGAGGCTTTTTTTTAAAACCCTGTTTGTGTTTGATCACCTTTCAGAGGTAACATATAGATAGCTCATGTTTGATGAATTTTCATTTTCAAGTAACAAGAGTGGATGCTTTCTGCCCTTACTGATTAAATAACGGAGAAGGAAGACACTGCTGTGGCTGAGCACAACACCCAATAGCCAAGAGGTTTTATTCTACCCAGGTCTGGAAATTAACTGGGTGATTGCTTGGATATTTTGTGGCTGGTGTGAAAGATGGAGCTGCTTGGTTGGACCCAGTGATGACTACCAGAGCTGTGCAAATCCAGCTGGTATCTCTCAAAGCATTGCACTCACCTTCCACTGAAATTTCTCATTCCTCTGTTTTCTTACCGATTTGTGACTAGTAACCCCCGCACCCAGCCACAAACAGATTTGCCAACGCCTAGTTTATTTTGGGATTTGTGTGTATGTAAATTGAAGCCATTAGTTCCCAGACTCGTGATCCCTGGAGCTGCACAGTTTGCATTGCTGCAGATCCAGACTCTACCTCTTCCCCTGTGACGGGGGATAATCCCACGGCCCTTCAGAAACGGCGGCTCTCGGGTTGTGTCCTGTCCACCCTCGGGTTGTGGTTGTAGCCCTGCGTGTCGCTGGGCCCACGGGTGAGTGGGGTGCAGCTGCTGACCCACTTTTCTTGCACGGGCATGGTGGGAGCACTCATCTCCTGGCACCAGAAGGGTTGCGGGGACGCGGTTTTGTGCTCCTTTGTGACAGTGCTAATGATGTCGTCTGGCACAGATTACGCGAGGCTGAGTGCCACCGAAGCACAGCTGTGTGGTCCCCGGCATCTGCTTTCTTCCCCCTCCACTACTGGAGCCACTCTCAATAGGGTACGTTGTTTTCAGCCCTGGTTTTATTTACCTTTCATCGCAGAGAAACCTTTTGCCAAGGGATTAAGACTTTAGGATCTAAATCTTCCCAGGCGGAGAGTGCTGGAGGCTTTGTGCCTGGTTTGCTGGTGGTTCGCCCGAGTGGCAGCAGAATGAGGGCTCTGCTGTGTCTTTGTGCCAGCGGTGATGTGTCCTGACTGTGCTCCAGGAAGATGTCCGGGCTGCCTGTTTGGTGGCTGGGCAGGAATTGCTGCTGCAGACTGGGCATGAGGCTGTGTGGTGCTGTGGGGCTGTGTGGTGCCACGGGGCTGTGTGGGGCTGTGGGGTTTGCATCATTTCACTGAGGGCTTTTCCTTACTGGATATGTGGTCCCGTGTACTTTGGGGATGTAAATTGCTATTTTGGCTTTTAGCCTCTAACATTTTGTACGACACAGGCCTGCAGGGACTGTTCTGGGGCTGGCTTTGGCTGTGAAATGCTGTTCAAATGCTGTAAGAGCTGCTCCTGGTTACTACAATTTAAGTTTAGCTGGCTGGGTCGTGAAGTATAACCAGAGTTGGCCAGTGGCCTGAATGCCACGAGCCACCCTGTGCTCCCTCTGCCCTGCTGATGGATCCACACACACCTCCAGCCCACCCGTCAGAATATCTGCTCCTCACCAGCTTACACTGGTCTGAGGGTGGGGATGGCAACATTCAACTCTCAAACCAGTTGGAAGCTTGGAGGCCACTGGTTTTTAAAGCTTTATCATTGGGAAGGTATCTCCAAGCCTGGGAGTGTAATATGTTTTGTGCCAGCCTGTGTCTCATCTCAACACTCATGGGAATGGCAGAGCCATTGCGTTCGGTGGCAGGAGATGGCCGGGCTCTCATCACTTAAACTCACCTCTCCAACAAACTGGGTTTATGCTCAGGGCCCTGACTGGGCTGCACATAACAGAGCAAACACTGGAGGTACTGGTGGGCTGAGTCTGCACCACCACAGCCAGAAATCAGCCTGTTTCCCCTGCTCCTGGCAAGAAAAACTTTGCCCCCCTACTTGCCTCCTTGTTTGCCATGTTGTGCAGCTCCAAACGACTGCTCAACTCCCCTCTGCTCCCAAAAGGCGGGCTCCAGGTTTGAAAAAGGTGAGGTTTGGAGGAGCTGTTAATGATGGGATAGGCTGTTGCTTTTTAGATAGTGTCCCTGGTTAACAAGAAGAGTTCTGCTGGAAATGGATAAGATTCTTAGGAGGGTTTGTGCTTTATCTGGCATGGGGAGGGTGCTGCCAAAGTTTATCTCTGTGCAACTATCCTTGCTGTCATTATTCATTGCTTCAAGGTGGGGCTGGTTTTATAGTTTTTTAGAACATTTTTTCCCCTTAATGTTATGTTTTTCCCCAAGAGGGATTTCACCTCCCACCACTTGAAAAACAAATAGGATTAAAATTATAGAATTTTTTCAAAATGCACAATTTTCAGACTTTAAAAAGTCTAATCTAAAATATGCAGTTTAATAAGCTTTAAATTCTCTTTAGCCATATGAATTTATTACCTGAGTGAAAACCCAAAGCAAAGCTGAGTCTTTCCCACTGGAATAAGAAGGGTTTTACATATAGTCAATTCAGTTTTGCTTCTTGGTGTCAACTAGACAGCTCTGTCCCAAAATCATGTGCATATTCAGTATGGTTTTGACTGAGCAGTGCTTTTAGCTGACTTCTACAATGAATGAAAAAAAAAAAAAAAGAGAGAGAGAGAGAATGAAGTCCAGCATCCATCGAAGAGGCATAAAATGTCTTTATAGATGACATTGCTGGTGAATAGGACTGTGTGATGCTCTAGCTTGTGTATTTCAAATTCTGCTGGGAGAGCTTTGCAGTGCAGAGATAATGGTGGTGGCAGCTCACTCGTACTTACCCATTGAATCACTTTGTATGCTTAATGTTATTTATTTTCTTATCTGGTGCTGATGAAATTTCATCAGCCCTATTGTAATGGGTTTAAATCTCAGTGCTGGAGGGCAAAGCTGGAGGAAATGCTTCACAGGAGGGGCAGCAGCTTGTGAAAAAGGCAGCTGTTGAGTGGGCATTTCTTTAGCTAAAAAGCAAGATGCTGTTGGAACCATGTGGGAGCTGGATCCCCCTCCCTGCCCCTTGGCTCCTGCCAGTGTGAGGAGTTTTTTGTTCTTCTCCACCCCTGACTGCTGCACACAGTGGCTCAGGCGCAGAGTGACTCTGCTCCTCTGCCTGCCCTGCTGCAGACGCGGCGGGAGGACATCGTCCTTCATCTGCTGGGAGATGTTTCTGCTCTTCATAGCAAACCAGGCATCAGCACCCAAAATCACTGTGTCCAGATAAATGAGCATCCAGGGCATTTCTTAAATTGCAGCCAGGTTTTAGGGGTCTCATTGAGTTTTTTTTTAATGAATCTTTGTGGCTATTGGTGGTGCTTCATTTTTTGTAACAGAAAAGGCGGCTTTTTCTCTCTGAAAAATTAATGGCTACATCCTCCTGAGCCCACCCCAGTCCTTTAGCTCTGAGATGGCTGAATCCTGCCATGCGTGGAGCTCAGTGGGAATGGGAGCTGTCTCTGCCCAGCTGTGAGCAGCACAGTGTTTAAAGCCACCTTGCAAAGCTCAGATGGGGAGCAGGATCATGGACTTCTCTGAAAAACCCCTGGCCATTTCTTTGTGCTGAAAAGCCCTGGTGCTGGCAGGTCTCAGGGAAGTGAGGTGACAGTCAGATCCACCAGCCTGTGCTGAATCATGGCTCCCTGCGGCTCTGCCAGGGCTGCACAGATGCTGAATGCTCTGTTCAGAGGAAACCTGGAAGATCTTTGGCTGTGTCGGATGCTGTCCATGGAGCCAAGGGATGAACCTCCAGCAGGGTCTGTGAACTCACTAGCTGTCAACCTAGGAGTCCTCTCTGGATGATGTCCCAGGAAATTCTTATTCAGAGGCAAGAAAGGACTAAATGTATCTTTCCCGAGAGATTAGAGGAGATACTAATTGCTCTTCGCCAAAAATCAGGTGGGAGGAAGAGAGAAAAGGAGGCAGAATAAGGAAACAGTAAGCCTGGTTTAAATCCAGTGCAGCAGGTTTATGAGTGGTTTGCCTCTGGGTCTGCAGCTGGGAAGCAAAGATGTTAATATCTCTAAATTTAGTGAACTGAGCTGGGCTGAGAGGACTGTTAGGGACCAGCAGTTGTGAGTGGGGTAGGAACTGCTTCTCCCATCCTTTTTCCTACCAACAGACAGGGCAGTGCGTGGGGAAAACTGTACCCAGTGCTGTGTCTGTGTTTGGGGCAGAGAGGTGACTCCCCTGTCCGTGCACACACACAAACGCACACACATTTGTGTGTCATTTTACACTCACATTCATGCCCAAGTTGCTTTTGTGCCCTGTACACTGGTTTAACATTATATTTTAGTATTTCAGTGCTGAGTAGACCTGTAAATAATATCAAGGGGCAGCAAGATGAGACTAGGATAGAATCAATATGATCCTCTGGGAGGAGGGCAGCCATATGTCCAAATAATTAGGACCCACCATTTTTAGGGCAAAAATTACGTACTTAATTCTTTCCTATTTTATACCTCAATTTTTTATGGGTGATTTCCTTTCAGGACAAGTTCTCAAACTTACTTGCTACAGTTCTGTCGAATGGCTTTGTCCCTAAGGCAGAAATTAAATTGCATAGTCATCTTGCTAAGGCTTAAAAAAAAGCTGTATGAGAGATCTGGTTACTAGCTCTGGAGTTTCTCTTGCGTAGTTCCATCTATCCAGTTAATTTATTGCCAGCAAACAAAACCACATGAGTTTGCTTTCTTGCTGCTGGTAACCTGAGCTTCATCGCTGGATTCATTTGCTCCTATGGTCATGGCAAATGTATGATTACACTAATAGCTGCTTATTAATCACTGTCAATGGCTGCAATTATATCAGCTATTAAGAAGTCAACTAAAAGCAATGTCTGTCCAACCAGCATGGAGAATAAGGAGAAACACGGTCCCTGCTTCACAGAAGTGGATAATGTTTGGTGATGAATTCATTTCCTTTTGTGGTTAGATGCACGTTGGAAAAATAACTCTGAATCTTAGCACCTTTCCACTTCCACCCCAGTGTCCAGACCTATTAACTATGCTTTGATCTCCATTGTGGTGTTGGCTTTCTGAGCATTGTGAGAAGGATTCAGGGTTAAGCAGCCGTTGTGCTGTCCTCTCAGACCCACAACCAGGTGAGAGCCTCTTCTCGAAGAGTCCCTGGTCCAAATCCATCTCTGAAGAGTCCTAGTTTACGCCCATTTATCACTTTTGGATTGTTTTGGAGATGATCAGTGTATGGTTCTAGCTGTGTATCCCAGCTGGGTGTATCCACAGGCGTAGGAGACATCCCTTCCTGCAGCAGCATCACACCTTGCCAGCAGACACTGATGGAGGTGGCAAATGCAGAGTCTGGAGCACGCAGCAGAAGTACATCTGCACTAATCATGCTGCTCCCGGTGATCACCTGTGACAAAACAGTGGCTGGGCAGTGTCCTGTGTGCACCAGGATGGTCATTTTGCTTGGGACATCTCCAATACCTGTGGAATTTTGATGTTGCAGCTGGGTAGAAGTTGCCTGTATCCTTATTGTGATGGATGCAGTGACTGGCACATGCTTTTCCTTGTGCAGGAATTATTAGACCTTCCCTTTGCTGACAAGGAACTTTTCCTCCTTTATATGTTTTTTATGCAAAATCCTTGTTTTCCTTTTGGCTCGTACCCATAGGTGAATTTTTTCTGTCCTCTGAGTGTGGATTGCTGTGACCTTCTGTGCTGAGAGCTTGGTGCAGCTCTGCAGAAGAGTGGTACCTGTCTGGGACAGCCCTTTTAGATCCCAGTTTGGCACGTTAGCACTCCCTTCCCACTCTCCTCCTCCACTTGGTGACTGTGGACAAAGCTTGCTCCTGGTGGGTTTGGAAGCACTAGCATTAGATGCTCCAGGAGTTATTTCAGCACTGGTGTGAAACCCAATAGGTAACATGTATCTTGAGATGTGACCTTCCCTGAGCATCACGGTGTGATTTCAGGGTTCATCAAGAAAAGAGAACAAGGTAGATATCTTCCTACAGTGGCTGAAGATGGTTGGGTGTTGTTGGCTGATTTCTCGCAATAGGATGTTTAATGCTCCTGGAAATTGGCTGACAAACCCAAATTGTCTTGTGGAGCAGTAGATGGGAGCACACCATCCAGGCTCCAGATGGATCATAGAATCATTTAGGTTGGAAAAGATCTTTAAGATCATGAAGGTGTGTTGTGTCGTTGTGTCAGGTCTTGCCTGATGGATGTTCGTTTTTACTCTCCTCCAGGTAACTTTGCTGCAAGATCGCGGAGCAGTGTCAGGACGTCACCATGATGGAGGATCACCCAGCTGGCCAAGAGAAGCACATCCCATCAGGTGAGCACTTCCAGGAGGAGGTGGTGTAAAGGACCTGCTTTGCCCACTGTTGAGAGAATGACCTAAGTGGTGAGAGTGGGGCCAGCGTGGCAGTGCACGGGGTCCCTGGGGACAGCCAGCAGGAGATGGTACGTGTATCTGGAAGGTCACTGTGGATCAGCTGGCTGCAGCCAGTGGTGGCCCACAAGATGCTCTGATGTTCATAGTCTTAGGAAGATGCTGCTCTTCAATATCAGTGCCCAGCAAGAACAGAACAACCCCCAGTATCCAGACTAGTGATGAACTTAGTGCTGCAGCTTTGTAAATGTGTGTTTCTGTGTTCACTCCTTAGTTCACTATAAAAATAACAGCACTGCTTTTATTTTGGAAACACAGCTCAAGGATGCTGCTTGCTGCCTGCTTTTCTCACCTGCACAGGGAGATGGGGAGAACTGAACAGAGAGCTCTGGGACTGGGGGCCATGCAAGAGACTTTCGCCCCACATTTCAGACCTGCATTTCTCAAGAAGCCTTTTCTTTCTCATTCCACTGTGCTCCACAATTGAGCTTGGAAACCCACATAATGCCAGCAAACCTGGTGGGACTCACTCCCAGCTATGCTCCATATAAACATCATCTTAATTTTCTTTTCTTGAAGTGCTTTGGACACAGCTTACACCAGATAAATGGATTGGCTCTGTCCTGGAGAGAATCCATAGCATCCATTCATCCTGGGTTCTGTGATGCATTTCAGTCTGATAGCTGCTCTCAGCTTCGCACGCTACAGCTTCCCAGGGATTTTGCTTATGTTAGCTTGAATCTTCTTTTCCAAGTCATTTTCTTCAGTTGTCATTATTTTATTTGCTCAGACTCCTTGCAGAGAGGAAACTTGTGCCTCTTGCCCTTCTCTTCCAAAAGATAACTTTTGCAACCAAGTCTTGGCACAGTGTTTTATGTGCTACACCGAGCCCTTGACAAAGACTTGCTGGTTTGCAATGATTAGAATAAACCCATCGTGGAAGTGTTCAACAGCCTGCTCTGGGAGGGAGGCTCATGGCTCCAGAAATGGCAGAGAGAGGACAACAGTGACTCAGAAGTTGTACATCTTTTCTGCTTATGTTGCTAAGATCTCCTTTCCTGCTTGTGCCATGCTTTGCTGTTTCTAGCTGTCCAGTTCACTGGGCTTTTCTTTTGCTGATGGTTTTCCGCTTGTTCCTTTTGGTGATGACACTGGTGCTTTTGGTTGGCATTTTCACGCTTTGCTTGCTTATTAGTTCAGGTGTTTTCTATTGTCCAATTACAGTTTCTGGTTGCTGTGGATCTGGGCAGTTGGAGTTCATAATGCACAGGCCGTAGCTCCTAGCCAAGGACTTGTTCTAAGCATTTGAATGTTTTCCAGGCTATCCCCTTCAGATACCAGTCGATGATGGATCAGATGAGCCTGTTTCTGAAACATCTGAAGCTAAGAGCACCCCAACTACGGAAGGTGGGAGCTCTTTGACTTACTGCTTTGAAACCATGATGGATGGGGTCGTGGTAAACTTTGCTGGAAGACTCACCGTGCCGTGTCCTGGTGGGGTTTCTCAGGGGGAGTGTCCGCACTCTTGGACAAATGCTCTTCATTAGTTTCATCACAAGTGATGTTTGCCACTCTGCAGGATGAGATAATGAGCTTTAAAAGTGGAGAGTGGTTTGGAAGGCAAGAGAAGGTGAAGTGTTTATTATATTTCAGGAAATTGCTTGCAGTTTGTTTCCTGACAACTTTTTACACGGTGACTGTGAGCTCCTGTTAGCTCAGCGCAGCCAGGAGCAATCCCATGTTGTGTCCTCCCAGGGCCAGAGATTTGCATCAGTGTGCTCCCCCAAGATACTGGCAGCACGTCCTGGTCACTGTGTTCCCTTTCAGAGTTAGCTGTACCCCACAGCTCTTTTTTTTGCCCCTTCTTTATTTATCTATTCATGATTAGAGCAGGATTTGTGCTGGAATGATGGCATGGGCAGAGTCTATACAGGAAGCAAAACTTTGTGCTGATGTCAAGGTCGTATTGGTAGGACTCAGGGCATGTGTGTGCTGCTCCAGAGTGTTATCTGAATGCCCTGTTTGTGGGAAGAATCTAATTCTGAAGTGGTCTAGAGACTTGTTCACTATTTTAATTAACTGCACTTTTTGTGTTCCTCTGGCTGCTTTAATCCCAAGTATCCACCTCTTGGAAGCTTCAGGTAAAGGTCTTAGTTTGCAAAATTTATCTAAAAGAAAGGTGGACAGAGATGCTGACCAGTTCCAGCTCTGTCGTATTGGAGATGTGGGACAACTGATGTGTCTCTGTTCCTGTGAATGTGGCTCAAGAAATCAGTACATAAAACCTGGCTGGTGCAGAGGAGGATGTTGTCCCTCTTTCCAGTTGGACTGGGACTGTCGTGACGAGCAGACATCCCTCTGGTAGATGGAGCCAGGTATCTGTCTGTCTCAGAGCTGCCCAGAGCATGACGCAATCACAGTGCTCAGATGGTTTATGGAGGTATCTGATGGGAGCTGTTCTTTCCTGCTCCAGACCAGTGATGTCCCCATGCAGACAGCATTGTCGTGCATGCACATCAGGCACCAGTGGCTGTCTTTAGCTACGCATTTTCAGACAGTGTTCATGATAAAGCTTCCAGCTGCATAAGGAGTAAGCACACTGGAGATGTCTGGTTTGTGTGGCAGAGGGGACAACTGATGGTGTCCCTGCCATACTGGCTTTGCTATGTCATACTCACATGTCTCCCTCCACAAGCAGTGGCTCAAGAGAGGGAATCTTGTGCTTTTCTGAGCAAGAAGTTCCTCAGGCACGTCCTGACCTCCCCAGGGTTTTGCCACTCAACAGCTATGTGAAAGCTGCATTGTTTTTCAGATGCCACAGCCCCTTTAGTGGAGGAAGGAGACCACGAGGATCAGGGTGGTGTCGAACAGCACGGGGAGATCCCAGAAGGAACCACAGGTGAGGGAGACCGAGGTGCAGTTTCATCTCTTGATGCAGAGAGAGCAGAGAGCTGGACTGGTTAGTGCTTAAAAATAACCCTGCAAAACCTCTCGCAGGGATGCATTGCTCCTGACACGTGCTTCTTTCTTCTCCACGGCCTGCAGAAGTAATTCCTAGCTTACAGTTGTCCTCTTGCCTTCCCCATCCTGGGGGAAACTCGCAGTCTTCTCTTCTCTCTTTCTCAGCTCTTTCTCAGCTCTACATCTGACAGTCTTTCTATCTGGTGTCTCTGTGGTGGCTTTGCCTCCCATCTCCAAGCTGAGTGCTTACCTGCTGATCCCGGTCATCTCTGCCCCTCTGCCAGCAGCCCCACGTTGCTGGCAAGGTGAGGTGGTCACCACAGGACCTCACTGCCTGTCTCACACTCTCGCTCAGCCCAGCCCAGCCCATGCAGTTGTCTTTGAATCGGCAGGTGAAAACCAGGCCACTGCAGCAGTTCTTTGGCTGCCAGCGTGTTTTTAAGGATAATGCAGAGGAAGTGAAGTGGCTAATTGAGCCTGAGTGCTCTGTGAGGAATCACTGCGCCTGGGCCTGGTTTTCCAGGGAGGGATGGGGGTCTTCCAGAGGCAGAGGAAGAAGGGAGTGAGCTGCAGCAGTGCTGTGTGTGTACAAGAGGGCAGGAGCTCCTGGGCGAGTCTGGTCTATGTATGAAAAATTATGTCCCCCCTGTGTGGTAGCTGCTGGCTTTTCTTAGAAGCATCAGACAGGACCTGAGAAGGGTAGTGGATGGAAAGGGGCTTTTGAAAACACACAAACATTGAAACCAGCACACTCCCTCGGGCAGCCAAATTGTCTATCCTGCATCCAGTCCCCAGGCTGCTGATGGAGTCCTGGGCTGAAACGCAGAGTGGCTCAGCCACACAAGTCTCTGATTCAGGATCTAACTGTACCAGGGAGCCAGGAAGAAGCAGTGTGTCCTGAACCCATTGGAAAAAAAATGGGGAAAACAGAGGAAGTCCTAGTTGGACAGTAGAGCTGTAACATAGAAGTATAATTGATTAAGCTGCTTTGAAAGTAGTCGTATAATTGAAAAAAATCTGATAGAGACAAACCATCATTACAGTGAAGAAAATTATGCTTCTCTAATGTACCAATATTCCTGAAGTGTCAGATTTGTATCAGACAGACATGGATTTACTGGTGTCAGATAGCCTGGCAGAGTTAATTACAATAAGCTAGGTAGTAGACCGCAAGAAGACAGGGCTCAGGTAAGAGTTAGGCATTCGTGTGAGTGCTGCCAGCAACATAAAGCCTAGGAGAGGGCAGAAGAGGGGATTTAAATCCACAAGATTCCCTGCTCCTTAACAGCCTGTTTTCTGCACCTCTGCCTGAAGGAGCCTGTACTAACCTGCCACCCAGGATGTGCGAGTTGGTGAAATGCTCCTCCAGTCTGGTACAGCTCAAGCTGAGTAAATCTAACTAGATCCGTCACTGGTATGAGTTGGTTTCCTTCCTGATACTGCCCTGCTCATAAATGCAGCACTGATGGGCAGAATCAGCAGGGAGGTAAATAAATTCACGAGACACACTTAAACTTAATTCTTGTTTTGATCATGTTTTTCCCATTCTTTCTCTGAACTGGGACCAGCTGAAGAGGCAGGCGTAGGAGCCACCCCCAACCTGGAGGACCACGCTGCGGGAGATGTTATTCAAGGTTAGTGAATCATCTGTTGCTGGGGTCCAGTTATTGCTGCCCACACGTGTGGCTTGGGAATTCTCTTCCATAATGCAAATGCTCTCTGCACTGTACAAGCAGTCGTGCAGTTCTCCCTGTTCCTGGCAGGGGAGGGTTTATATGCTTTGAATGTTCCAACATACTCATTTCAGGGAACTGCAGCTTTTCATGCACCAAATCTCTCTCTCAGATAGCTGAAGCCCTGGTGCTTGTTTGTCCAGTTGGAAAACATGGCACCCTCCAGGCTAGAAAAGGCAGTGACCAGAGCTGAGATGATGCAGTTACCCAGGAGGAACTGCTCAGCATTGAACAGTCAGTTTTGAGTCCTGCATGTCACACATGAAAGAAGTGAATTGTTTTTCTAATTACCGTGTCTCTTTCTGACTTGAAACATGTCTCAAACCTACTCAGTGATGACCTGACTTTAACATTATGGGTGGTTTTTTCCTCATCCCAGTCTGAGGGAATGTGACTGACAAAGCCAGGCATAGTGAGCAGTGAGTGTTTATAGAGCGTTAATTGTGTGTTTGCTCAGATGAGCCAAGAAATTATCCAAGAACCTCCTGGCTATCTGGAAAGCCTCGCTTGACTCTGCTTAGTTTAGACTTGACTAAAAACTTCAGGATGGGATTTTCCCAAAGCCCCCAATGCTGGCTTAGTTCTGTGCCCAAAGCAGGAGACTTATGGATTCAAACTCCCTTTGATGTTACTGTCTGGCTAGCACTAATGCACTGTAGTGCTCATTTGGTGGCACTGGTTAAAATCTTAGTTAAACCTCATTTTGTAAGGTAGCTTTCTGTGCAGTAGACGTAACAAATTCCCCCTGCTGCTTGGGCAGCATCTTTCCTCCTTGTGTCTGCATTAGTGTATTTAGGGACACCTATGTCTTTTACATAAGTAAATAGGTCTTTGTCTTCTCAGTTCAGGCCAGAATTCAGGTTGTCTTTGCTTTCCACACACAGACGAACACAGTTACATGCAGTCTGCTCCCTGCAATTAAAATAAAACCTTTGCTTGCCTGTCCATTGGTTCTTGGACTAGCAGCTCCTCTGTATTTAAAATAGTGGCACAACTACAAAAAAGACATCAAGACTGTTGGCAGGAGGGAGGTGAAGTTCTCTCTTCTGTTCAGTCTGGTTCTAGCTGCTGTGTCTCACCAGGTTTTTATTCAGACCTTTCTGATCTTTCAGCTGTCAGATATGGGGACATACAGCTGCCTGGAACTCAGATATAACCTATATGTGACATTTCTTAGTTCTTATGTAGATTGTTACTTCTCTAGAAGTGGACTTGTAATAACGTGCTGCTTCCTGTTAATGGTTCTGTTTGATTTGGAGGAAGATGTGATTATCAATACGCACACAGAGTCTTGGATATCTTGTCATTAGCTGCCTTCATTTTTCATGTTGTGGGATTTGAAAAAAAACAATTCTTTGCAGTGAAGATGGAACATGATAAAATACCTTTGGAGTCTCAGGTGGAGAAGAATCTTCCGATTCACAGTTTTTGCTCTTGATCTTGTATTGAATGTTTGCCTCAGAGCCACCAGCAAGTCCTGGAGTATGGAAGTACAGCTAATGAACTGCCTGTCCACATCTCTGCACCAGCGGTCATTAATGGTCATGTTGTTTGTTTGCAGAAGAAATGAGCCAGGACAGTCTGTTGGCTACTGCATAATCATCCTTCAATTCCCTGTGGTTATAAAAGGTGTTTCTTGGTGCCACCTTTCAAATACTACCTGCCAATAAGTGCCAGTTTAAGATTTCTCTTAAAACCACAATTTCTGAGGTCTTTCTGTGGTAATTTCACTTAACCATTATGGTTAAAGTGGGGAGAACGTTGATAAAAGACCGAGTCAGTCTCAGCTTCTTCTTTTCTTGTTTTAATCTTGTTTATGAATCTAACAAAGCAACAATCTTGATACTGAAGTGCTCTGATCTAGGCTCTTCAGTTTACCCAATCAGTGCTCAAAAAGATGAAAGAGGATTTGAAGCTGGACAAATTCATGATATAAGATGCACATTCTTACTAGGGCAGTTGACTTTAAAGCAATTTACATATGTTCAGAGTGCATTCTCCATTCCTCAGTGCATCTTTGCTTCAGCTGAGTGAATTTCTAACAGAAAAACTCCAACTGAACCAGAATATATGGCTTAATGCAGAAATTATTGGGTGAAATTGTAGAAGTCTGTATCATGCATGAAATCAGGGATAGAACATAATTCTCTCTTTTATCCTTCCCCCCAAAGAAAAGATCTGTGTCTCTATTGCCTTAAGTTTTGGATCTTAAATGTTGCATTTTCTGCTCTGCCCAAATGGTGGCAGCAGGGCTGGAGCTCTAATGAGTCTGAGCAGCTGCCCAGTCCAAAATTGCTGTGGCCATGTGTCTACAGCCACATTTTTATTTACAGTCTTTTCCACTGGGGCTGTCTGCTCCACTAACTGTTGAAACACACAGCAATAAGAGAGAAGACATAGGAGTGCTCTTCCCCAGGCTCATTGGCAATAGAAATGTTCTGGAGAACAAAGCAGAGATAGTTTGAGCTCTGGGAGGATATAACTGGTGCCATGTCTGCATGAACATCTCCTGCAAGGGAAGAGAGGACCTGAAGGGATTTTGTAAGCCCATGGAAGAGGGGAGGGTGTCTGGCCTGTTTTGTCTAGATCCTTGAGGCAAGAAGAGGTGGTCGGTGACCAGCAAACTGATGGTCCAGTGGCGGTGGTAGATTAGAAAATGGGTGTATTCTTGGCTTCTGAAAACCTCTATAGCTAAACCAGCTCCAAGACCAGGTCCAGAGAGGAGTCTGGTCTCCCACCTGCTGTGGCTGTCACTGTTCCTGATTCCCATGGGGATCAGAGTTTCCTTAAAGGCAAAAGCCACTGTAGAAGTGAGTTGTCTGTGGTGATGTGGGACTTGTTTTTTTCCTCTAGACTGAAATAGTAGAAATCCTTAGTCTTTCTTCAGCATTACATGTTGGACTACTTATTTGATGCTAATTGTTTGCCCATGCTTCATACTCTGCCTCATCAACTCCAGGGGAGCCAAGCTCTCTGAAGCTACAGCCTGGCCCTCAGGAGCGTGTAGGAGATACGATAAAAAGAGAAATCCAGCCCACAACGCAGGTAGCTGGGGTTCTTCAGCAGCCTCTTCCATTGCATGAAACAAAGGCTACAAAAGCAGCTCCCACCAGAATCGAGGTCACCATCCCAATACCCCTGGATATGTACCAAGACTCCAGAGCATCTGAAGACAACAATGAGTTGTGGGATCATCAAGGCAGAGAAGGCACTGGTGTGGATCCAGCGCTGGGAACAGAGCTAGGTCGTGATGTGCCCACTGAGGGGCTGGCAGGAGCAGGTGGCACAGCTGACTCCTGTATTAAAGATGGGCCATCTCCTTTATATACCAGAGCTCCATTAAAAGAAGATACCAGTGGATGGGAAAGAGATGAGGACCGTGATACTGATGAAACTTCTGAACAGGATTTGCTTTCCCTGGTGGGACAGCGTGTTCCACCAGGACCTGAAATGAGCTTGTGTCCAGCAACAGCCAAGGAAGCTCGTGAAGAATATATGTTTGAAGAAAACAAGTCCAAAGATGTCCTCAGAGACATAGCAAGAGAGGCTCTTCTTGTTGAAACTGAATCCCATAAAGTAGGAGAGGACCAAGAAGAGAGGAGACTGCCATTGAGGGAGGAAGAAGACACAGATGTCACCCCATCAGAACCTTCTGAAATCATCTCCCAAAAAGAAGTGGAACCTGGGGAAGGAGAAGGTTCTGGACCCTTACTAGAAACAGCCAAACTCCCTGCTGAGTTAAACGATGATGTGGAAGACAAAGCTGCTCCTTTGGAAGAGGCTGTGCCAGATAAGGGAGAACGCCGGACGCCCAAGAAGAAACCTTGTGCCCGTGTGGCAGATAAAGGCGTCAGTCGCGTCCCTCTCCCAAAAGGTGTGTGCAGTGTTTGCCTGCCCTGAGCTCACACTGCCGGTGGCTTGCTCACCACAAGGCTGCCTGAACCAGTACTTCAGCTTGCTGCCACCTCTCCAATCCTGCTGCTTGGGAAATGGCCTGGACCTTTGCTGTGAACTGATCTACAAAGCGCCGCTGCTTCTCCTTCCCTTCCCTTCCCTCTTTGGTTTAATCCTGGATGTCCTGGCACACTTGGCCAGACCCTTATGCTTCAGTTTTGCGTCCCTTGCATGGTGCTGGCGTGTCCCTGATCATGCTTTCTTCACTTGTTTTTTGTTTTGATTTCCTTGGATCTGTGGGGTGGGCACCTTAACTCACACCTGGCACCTTCCCAGAGAAGATGAAGACCGGATGGACGTTGTTCTGGCATGTTGGAGCAGTGCTAACCCGGCTTGTTCCAGCAGAACACATGCCATCTGGTTTGTGTGTGCCCGCTGTCCAGTCCAGTCATTCTTTGTGTTGGCTTTCCTAAAGGCAAGGAGGAAAAAGGCAAGTGAGATGGCAAGTCTAATCATGGAAAAGGCCCCACGTTGGTCCTGTTTCTTGTACTTTTCCCTTAAATATCCACTACTAACTGCTGTTGGAGGCAAGGTCTGCAGCTAGATGGACCTTTGCCCACTACAGGGCATGTCCAATGTTCTTACAAAGCATCCTTCTCTGATCCCAGTTCTGGATGGCGTGTCCCTGGGTGAGCTGACACGATGGCTGTATGTGGGGTGTTCTGTGGGAGCTGCCTGTGTGTGTGCAGCCCTGGCTCTTGGGTGCATCTCTAGGCTAGGCTGGGCTGGGAGCGTGGTCAGACCCTGGAGCTGCTGTGTTCATGCAGCAATCTCAGTCATAGCTGTCTTAGGTGAAGGTCTGAGTAGTTCACCCCTCAAAGCAGGAGTATCTCTCCCAGCAGAGCAGCTCTTAGACCTTTTCTTTCTCCTCCAAGAGCTATTTTCCCCCTCCACTGGGGGTTGGAGGGATGTCACTAGGGGCCCTGCTCAGTGGCTGACTGCAGGTTTTGCAGTGAGTTGTGTTAATAACCTGGGGCAGCAGGACACGAGTCCAAACCCAGTGGTGTTTCACCGTGTTGCACCTCAGCTCTGGCTCTCCAGGGCCTGTCCTGGGGGAAGTTCTGCTTTTCACCCCAGTGCCACATCCCAAAAGCTGGCTTGGCTGCTTCCGTTAGCTTGGAAATCCGCTTACTGCCTCTCTGTTTTGTGGCAGAGAGAAGTGTGCTCTTTGCTGCCTGGAGTTCATGAAGAAATTGCTGATGGAGCTTTTTCCATTGGAGCTAAAGCTCATAACATATTTCTCCTTGTTCACTACCTAATAAGCCAGTGGGAAGTTTTGCATTTGTGCTGTGGGGCATCAGCATGGCTTGCTACCGCTACCATCAGAGCCTGGAAACCACGGTGGGTTGGGGATACATTGCCCAGAGTCAACCAGTTGTTGATTCAATAGGAGGAATTTCTTTAATATATTAAATATCATATATTTTCCTTCAAAGACAGAGATACTTGGTGGCTGTTCAGTTCCAGCCTTGCTCCAGTCTGTAGTTTCACTGAATTTGGGAAGGCTGGTGCATTCAGCAGCTCAGGGAGTGGCTGCTGGGTTGGGTCAGGGTCCTCAGTGCTGGATTAACACCACTATTAATGTCACTGGGAAAGGGTTTACCCCTCAGGGCAAATTTCCAAAACACTGGGGAGAATATCAGCAGCTTTTCTCCTAGATTAGGGAGGAATTAGCTGAAGACTTGGAAAAGGGGCTTTGTTATAAGTGCCTTACAGTACAAACATTACTTCCTCCCTATTTCTAATCTCCTAATTAGCAGTACTGCAGTCTGTTGTGCTCGTAGACTAATGGGCCAAAACACTGAAATATTGTCAGTCGCTCTCTGCTTGATACAAATCAAGTAGGACAACAGCTAAGACCTTAAGACCCTGCAGAGTCTGACCCAGGTCGAAGGCAAACTGTCTGCTGGGGAAGCAGAAAGTGGTGTGTCAGGAGAGATGGGAAGTAACAACAACCAGGTGTAAAAATGCTTTGCAGAGTTAACACACTGAGCAACAACTTTACATGAGATAATGGGCAACCTGGTGCTGCTAGGATTGGGGCAGCCTTCAATTTTAGCCTTTATTTATATGATTGTTAGAAGCAGTGGGTGTTTTGGAGAAAGAAACTCATGTTTAGGGTGGAAGAGAACTGTCCCGTTGTAAACTGAACAGATGCTACTAGAACCGAGTGCAAATCTGGACAAAATGGTCTCATACAGACCTTGTTGCATGTGTCTGATGCTCCAGTGATGACTAACACACTGTTGCTTGTGCACAGGATAATCTCTTAACCCAGAAAGAATGTGTTTACAATGTGGAAGTGTTTAGAAATGAGTGACTTTGTAATATTTCTAAGAATAGCATTTAATTTAACGGAGAGCAGGAACGTGGAACACCCACCCAACATGCATGTTGCTGTAGCACAGGCATTATCATCTCTCTAAGAGTTTAATGACGAGTCCCAAGAAGTATAACTGTGTTTGTTTCCATTTTCCAGGTCATATTGACAGCAAAGACAAGGAAGGGGCTGAAGCTGAGGAAAAGAAAGCGAAGGTAAGAGAGAAAGGGAAACCAGAGGTGACATCAACCTCCTAAGTGCTGTGCATGTTCCTGACTCTCTCTCCTGCTCTCCTGGACTGTGGTTGTGCCTCTTAGGAAACCTTCCCATTATCTTTCATTCTTCCATTTGTCTTTCCAGAGTGTTTTTATTTTTTCTTCCCTCACCCCGGTTTGGATGGTGCAATCCGTGATCATTTTTGAGGGCAAGGAAGCAAACCAAATCTAAAACAATGACGTGGCTCATGGGGTTGGCTTGGGGGGGGGGTTAGAGAAATAATTTTCTCAGCCTGAGAGCAGAAAGCAGCTGGTTGGCTTTACTGGAGCAAACTGGTGTGAAAGCAAACTCAAAACTGCATTGGGCTGTATTGGGGACAAGCAGGAAAACACTGAAAAGAGTAATGTAATAAAAAAATAAAGTACATAATGTAGGCCTTGCAGATGCTGTGTCCTGAGTGAGTAACAGAGTTCAGTAGTAGGTAAATTCCAGAAGTTTAAAGATATGTCACTCTGCTAATTTGGAGGAGGTTTAGTTCAGCTGACCATTAGCCTGGTTAGTTCCTGGGTCAGATAATGGAAAAGCTGATGGACAGTTTAGTAGATAAAGAATTAAAAGTGAGGAATGTAATTATTTTCAAACAACATGAAATGGGGTCTTTCTTTAGGGAGGTTTGGCAGGATTGTATCAGGCTAGACATTTGATGTGATACCAAGCGATTGTGTAGATAAAAACCTGTGATCCACAGTTGATAAAACAGGTATGATGGGGTTGAGAGACCCAGGAGCAATCATCTGCATCTGCTGTACCTGCAGCACCTTTGCCAGTGGAGCACATAGAGAGTTTGGGAGTAAATAGAGCAGTTTAGATGGTAAAACGTGCTATGGTACAGAGGGCAGTGGCAAGGGCAGGCTGTCACAGGGTGACATGGTCCCCAGAAAGGGGCCTGGGAGTTGCTGCACCCTGTGGGAGGATAGAGGTGAGGTATCCTATGCTTGCTGGTGCAGCCGTGGGACCCTGACAGTGCCCTGTGCTCTTGCCCAGCTCTGTGCTGCAGGGAGAGGCCAGTACCTGTCCCACACCCAGCTCTGTATTGCACCTTCTAATCCTGTTTAATCTTGGTGATTCCCTTTTGTTTCACTCCCATACTGATTTTTTTTGTTGTTGTTGTTCCAATTTTATTTTGTTTCCATGTTTAAGAAATCCTCACCTTCCACTGCCAAACCCCCAGGCGATAGACCCTCCATCCCCCCCCAACGACACACCTCCTCTAGCACAACCCCTTCGAAAACACCCTCCAGCCCTGCTTCCATCTCTAAACGAGTCTCGTCTGTCACATCCCGACCTGCCAGTACAGGAACGCAAGAAATGAAAGCCAAGGTAAGGAAATGGGATGTGAGAGAGGCAAAGCTGCCTTGGGGAGTTCCTGAAGGCACTCCTGACAGGTCTGGCAGCGCTTGGCTGGGCATTCTCTCTGTGTCCCATGCAGTGGAGAGGGTGGGATGTGCTTCCTAGACAGGGATCTTCTGGAGAGAGTCCAGCGGAGGGGCCACAGAGATGCTGAGGAGCCTGGAGCATCTCGCGTGTGAGGAGAGGCTGAGAGAGCTGGGAAGTTCCAGACAAACTTAAGGAAAAACTTCTTCACTGTGAGGGTGCCGGAGCCCTGGGACAGGCTGCCCAGAGAGGTTTGGAGGCTCCATCTCTGGGAGATGTTCAACCCCCCTGG
>NW_010335065.1:36202-49588 GCF_000700745.2 Antrostomus carolinensis
CGGGATGATCTCCTGAGGTCCCTTCCAACCCCACCATTCTGTGATTCTGTGATTCCCATTCCAGTGGCTGTGTCCAGACTTGGCTCCAGTTTTGGTGTTTGAAACAACTGGGTCCATCTCAGCAGCATGTGGGCCCCTTGCTCTGCGTGAGAGCAAAAATATCTCATTGCTGCAGGGTGCTCCCTGGTCTCTCTGAGGCATTTCCAGGTCCCTTTAGCTTTTCCGTGCTCTTCCTTGTTCTGCAGCTTCATGCTGTGTTTTATGGGTGTGTTGGCTGTAAACAGCTGATGTATTTGAAATGTGCTGGAGCCAGATCTACCAGGTGCTACACGGAGAATGGGAAATGCACACACATCCATGGCTTATTCTGTGATGTAAAAAGTAGCTTGGAAGTTTCCCTTTGTGGTGTTTATAAATACACCCATGGTGAGGGAAGGAGCAGTGGCTGGAGGTTGCAGACAATGGGATAGGGTTTTCCCAGGATAAGGATTGTGGTGGCTCTGCTCTGGTTCCCTGCTGCCTTGGCACCAGTCAGCTTGTCAATTTTCACTTGCATGTTTTTCCTGAGCTTTGGTACACAGAGTGGCATTAAAAAGCAGTGGATTTAGGGAGGCTTTTCTGCAGGATCAGAAGAGAATAAATAGCATATTGCTATTTACACATCATTACAGATGATGTACATGTTACAGGAGTGTATTACAGGGGAGGATAAAGGAGGTGCTGCTCTGTGTTTGGAGTCTGTACTCTTGCATGGAGCCTTTGGTCTAGTCGATGGATTTATTTATCTTCTCTACAAAATTTTAGCAGGACAGGGGAAAAAAAATGATTAAATTTAGAGAACAGACAAAAGAGTTGAACATACTTTTTAACCAGGCCTGTGTGTGTGGTGAATAATGTAGCTGAAGCTAAGAGCTGGCATGGGAAAGGGGCACAGCCTCTCTGCCAGCCCAGGAGCGACCGTGCAGCACTTGTGGCAAGCATCATGATGGGAGACGGGGTGTGAACAGGCACATCACAGGGAAAACCCCTGGGTGCTCCTGTGGGCTATCAGGGTAGGAAGCAGGAGGGTCTGGTGTGGCTCTGATCCACAAAGTGTGATAGCACATCCCTGGGCAGATCTCCCTCTGCATCAACCTTTCCCTCTTGCATCCCCAGGGCCCGGAGATGAGAGGTGGCACGAAGACAGCCACGCCGCGATCTGCAGCCGGGCAGGCTCAGAGGAACTCGACCAACGCCACGCGCATCCCAGCAAAGACACCCACGGCCCCCAAGACACCTCCCAGCTCCGGTAAGTGATGGTGAGAGCAGCAGGTGATGGTGAGAGCAGGCAGGTGATGGTGAGAGCAGCAGGTGATGGTGAGAGCAGGCAGGTGATGGTGAGAGCAGCAGGTGATGGTGAGAACACCATGCTGCTGCCTTCCCGTGGTGTCTGTCTCTGGACGCTCTGCTTTGGTGGTGTTCCCAGGCTCTCCATGCAATTATGTGGGGGTAGTGAACAAATTTGGCCCAGTGCAGGCTGGGATCATGCACAGCACCAGACTGAGGTCTGTGTGGTGATTTGGAGCTGCTCAGCCCTCTCAGGGGCTGTGGGTGCAGAGCTAGGGATGGTTCCTCTGAAGTGAGCCTTTATCTGCTCTGTTAATATAGTTGCCCGTGTGTAGGACAGGGCAGTTGCTTTATCCCTTTGGCATTTCCTCCAGTTTGGAAGATACAGGCAGCTCCAATTTTTTAATCTGTCTCTTCCTTTTCTCTTGACAATATTTCACAAAGACCAGAGGCAAGAGGATAAATTCTTTGATTGCAGGAATGGAGATTAGCCCATTATTCTCAAAGAAGAAAACTCCAGAAATCATCAGGCATTGTGAATTTCCATTAAAATGGTTCATTTCACTGAATATATATTTTTTCATACTTAACTAGAGCTACATAAAACCTTAAATCAATTAAATTCACAGCTTTATTATTTTTAAGCATCTTTTTCATTCATTAAACAGGCAGAAAGGAGCAGAAAAAACCACCTCCTGCAGCAGCAAAGTCTGAGAAAGGTGATGTTTAAGGATTTCCTTTCCCATTTCTTTTCAGACTGGGGGCAGTTCTAAGCTGCTTAGTGATCAGCCTTATTTAATTACATTTAATAATTTTCTAAAAATGCTTCAAAATTTCTAATAGAAAAATAGTTTTGTTTGAGTGTCTTTTGTCTGTAATTTGCCATGCATGCCAATGTCACGCTCGGGTGGGGAGTCTTACCAATAATCCAGACAATGAAGACCATCTTCCTTCTGAGATACTAGGAAATTGCCTTTAATGATAATTTTTGCTTCAAAATGAAGTAGAAGAAAGTCCAGCCATCTCCTCCTTGCTGATGGTCTGCACTAGGAGTAGCGGGTGGGTCCTGGGACCAGGCAGGCAGTGAGTGGGGAAGGGGTTGTGTACCCAGATTGCTTATCCTGTGCTTGCTTCCTTCTGTCTGCAAACTTCAGGTGAGCAGCCCAAATCTGGAGACAGAAGTGGTTACAGCAGTCCTGGCTCCCCCGGGACTCCAGGCAGCCGTTCCCGCACTCCCTCTCTGCCCACCCCACCAGCCAGGGAGCCCAAGAAAGTGGCAGTGGTTCGTACACCACCGAAATCTCCTGCCTCTGCCAAGAGCCGCATCCAGCCGTCAGCCGCGCCCATGCCTGATCTGAAAAATGTCAAGTCCAAAATTGGCTCAACTGAAAACCTGAAGCATCAGCCCGGAGGTGGCAAGGTAAATGTGGACTCTGCTTTCCAGGGGGGCCTCTCTGCAGGGATGGTGGGTGCTTGATGCTGCATCTGGGAGGGGAGAGCCCTCCCTGGATCAGCAGCAGCCCATCTGGGACCAGAGGTGCAGCAATGGGCAGCCATGCTTCAGCTGATCTCCTTCAGCCTGATTCTGATTTTGGAAGGTTTTTTTTGGGGCTGATTGGGTTGGGTGCTTGTCTTGAAATCGCTTGCCTGGCTTAGTGCAGTACAGCTGTCCCGCAGAGAGGACTGCAGAGAGCTTGTGATGTGGCTTTCATGGAGTGCCACGTCAATGTATGGACTGGCTGCCAGGGGAATGACATTCCCTCACGGTGTCCAGTTAGGGAGAGCAAATTGTGATCTGCATCCCTGAAGAGTGGCAGAATCAGGACTGTGTTTCTGAATCCCATCCTGTGTGATCTGGAGCAGTCCTTTCAACGCTGCCTCCATTTCTTCATTAGTGAGCAGGCAGGATGGTCTCCTCCCTGTGAGGGTCCCAGGCTCAGCATGTTTTTCAGAACGTCGTGATTTTGGATCCAACTCTGTTGGCAAGGTTGTGGATTGCATTCTGCCATCAAGCACTGTCTTGCTACATGATGCAGTGTGGCAATGTCAGAACTGGTGGCCCTTCAACCACTAGTACTTTTCATAGAATCATAGAATCATAGAATGGTTTGGGTTGGAAGGGACCTTAAAGCTCATCCAGTCCCAACCCCCCTGCCATCAGCAGGGACACCTTCCACTAGACCAGGTTGCTCAAAGCCTCATCCAACCTGGCCAAGAACACTTCCAGGGAGGAGCAGCCACAGCTTCTCTGGCCAACCTGTTCCAGTGTCTCACCACCCTCACACCAAAGAATTTCTTCCTGATATCTCATCTAAACCTCCCCTCTTTCAGCTTAAAGCCATTTCATTCCCAGAGAAGCTGTTTCATGAACAGCAAAGTGAACTCCATGCTCCAGGTTCTTGGGAATGAGGGTCTGCTGTTGAATTTTGCAAGCCCAGCAGAGGAGAGTTTGGATGAGGGAGTGGTGTGAACTAATTAATCCATGCAGCCCCAAGAGCACTGTGTGTGCCTTTTCCTGAGGCTTTTATAAAATCCTCCTTGCTGCATGGGTGGAGACATGAAAGCCCCAGGTTCCTCTGACTGGTGAAGGCTTGGTGGCTCTTACACGGATGTTAAATGACAGAACTTCACATCTGATGACCAGTGCAGTCAGGAGTCCCTGTGTGCTTGTGCTTGCCTGCCCTTGGGGCGGGGAGAACACTGCCTGGCAGACCTTGCTCTGTGGCTGCTAATGCGACAGAGCTGTAACAAACCTTCCCCGAGGGGGTGCGTGCCATTTGGTGTGAGTAGGTAACTCTGTGGCTCTGAATGTTTGATTTTGGCATGGCGGGGGAGGCTTTGAGATGGCTTCTCTTCACCATCTTAAAGAACAGCATGCTTTTCCATTTCCTTACATGCATTTTTGGTTGGTGGTTGACTGGACAATGCACATTTGGCTGCGTGCTACAATCCAGGGAGACTCTGGAGCCTGGGCAAGGCTGCTCTGGCTGTTGGTCCTGAGCAGAGCAGTGTGTCCTTCCAGCTGCCCATGTCCCCAGGCCTCAGCCCTCCTACCCACTTAGCACAAGGTGTAAATTTTTCCTCCCACCCCCACAAAACACTGTTTTTCAGGAATTTTAGAAAGAACCTTTCCATTTATTGTAAATTGTTTAAATTTTAAGCTTTTACAGGTTTGGTTTTTTTTTTCTCTGTCAGGTTCTCTCTTGGGCAACACGTTTCTTGTTGTTAGTGCAAGAGTGAGAACAGCTGAATTTGGGACAGTTGGTTGCTCTTTGCAGGGGGAGAATGGCTGGATGCTCTGTTGGGGGTTTGATAGGACATGAGGCTGCTCTTAGCAGAAGGGCTGCAGCTGGGGCAGAAGGAGCTGATCCAAGGAGTTTGATCTTAGGGTGGCCAGAAGATAAGTCTGGAGCCTGCTCTCCATGCAGATCTCAGACCCCCAGCCTGGAGAAGCAAAGGTCCATGGGGCACACACACCAGGAATCAACCAGGCCAGATCTCTTCCAGTATTTCTGCATTGTCTGAGCACTTGTGTTGTTGCTGGATCACTGAAAACTGCTCTTGGCAAAGCCTGGTCTAGCAGAACTGGGTCCCAGTTTGCAGGATTAGTTGATGTGAAGTTGGAAAATGATGCTGGAGGTGCCTTAGTGCTTCTCATGCTAAGGAACCAGGGTATAACGAGGAGATCTTGCAGCAGCAGGCCGGGAACAGGCTGAAACAGAGAGAGCGAGGTGACCAGCTCAGCCAGCTTGGTGGCCCTTCCCATCCAGGGACTGCATGTGCAGTGTGATGTGATGCTGCTCTCTTGCAGCATGCTGTGTCTCTTCTTCTCATGAGGGTTGTGCTTCAGACAGGCTTTCCCCTGAGGGAGCACAGGCCTGTGTGCCTGCTGGTGTTTACCTGTGTTTACCTCTGGTTTATACTTGCACAGGTTGTAAAGACAAAGTCTGTGGAGGGGAAGGAGCAGGAACCATCTTCATCTTTGTCTTGTCTGGAATAAGCTGTTCTTATGCGTGAGGTCAGACCAGCATAACTGCCCTTCTACAATGCAGATAGGGAAAACAAGCCCTAAAAGGGAAACAGCTTCATTAATTAGTACAGAAATCTGTGTGTGTGTGTGGGGAGAGGGCAGACAGGCCCTGGGACTGGAAGGGGATGTTAGCATGGCACGCGATTCCCCAGTGGCACCAACCCATTTCCAGCTGCTCTCCCACCTGAGGTGGCATTAGGAATGTGCAGTAGAGCAGCTGCCTTTGGGCTGGATCTGTGCTGCCCCTTTCATCTCATCTCTAGGGGAGTTAAGAAAACTGCAGGTGTGGGACCGCATCCCTGGCAGCATTTGCTTTTTCTCTTTGTAACTGTAGAGGGAGTTTGAGCCCAGAGCTCAGTTGTCCTCTCCCAGACAGTGTTGGACACACAACTCCTGCTCTCCAACCTGCTGCCCCGGCCAGCTGCACCCGTTTACCCTGTTCAAGCTACTGGAATGTGGGGCCACATGTATCTGCCCTAGAGAGGAGGGGACATGCTGCTCAACAGGAGAGATGGGGCTGAGCAGGCATTTTTCTCTCAGCTCCATCCTTCCTCCTTCCAGTGGCTCTGCAGAAGCTGGGTCTCAGACCACTGGTACCTTCCAGCCTGTTTGCTGCCCAGCAAGTTCCCTGTTTTGTTCAGTGAAAGAAAATGGGATGAGCTGGATTTTTTGCTAATGTTTCTGGCCTGGAAACAAGGGCTGCTTTGTTAGTCAGACATTTCCAAGCTCTAGCTATAACCTGCCCACCTCCATCTTCAATTTCCAACCCATGAGCAGACAAATCTCCACGGCGAGTCAGAGATTCTCCTTTGCTCTTGGCACTGGAAGGCAGGTTCCTGGTTTTAGTGATATAACCCATGGTCAAGCTGCAGATGGTCATGTTGTTTCTCACGCTCTTTTCTGGCTACCAAAGGTGCAGATTATTAATAAGAAGCTGGACTTTAGCAGCGTTCAATCCAAGTGTGGCTCAAAGGATAATATCAAACACATCCCAGGAGGAGGCAGTGTGAGTACCTTCACACTTTCAATGCACTATAATAATTCTTATTATTAGTGGCATGTTGTATACACTAAACAGCCAATGCTATCTGCAGCGACCCTGCCGTCAGATAGCTATTGGTGACGTGCAATGACTCTTTTCTGGCTACCAAAGGTGCAGATTGTTAATAAGAAGTTGGACTTTAGCAGCGTTCAATCCAGGTGTGGCTCAAAGGATAATATCAAACACATCCCGGGAGGAGGCAGTGTGAGTACCTTCACACTTTGAATGCACTGTAATTAATCCTTATTATTAGTGGCATGTTGTATACACTAAACCACCAATGCTATCTGCAGTGACCCCGCTGTTAGATAGCGATTGGTGACGTGCTGTCATTTAACCTCATTAACCCAAAAGACATGGTTAGATGAACCTTAACAAGTCCTGTACATGCCTGACATGGACAGAACTAACTGACCCCTGTAGAAACCATGTCTGTAACAAAACATCCCGTTAACTTGAAGGTTTTACACTACCTAGAAGGCTTAATGCCTCATCGTCTGCAGGATGGGTGGCCTCTAGCAGACAGTGACGCAGATGCTGATGCAGTAGATGGATAGATTTATAAGCAAACGCAGTCCTCATTGCTTAATGCCCTGCTAAATTGCACATGACTCTGCACAACACGTGAAAGCACAGGTTCCTGCCCATTCCCATCAGGCGAGTATGATCCATGCAAATACTGAGCTGCTCTTTGCTAATGAATGTGGCTGGTCTGTGTTAGGCAGCGCCCATGGAGGCTGAGCCTAAAGTAATCCTGAGTTAATTGATTTGAATGCTGGCATTTCCAGCCATTTCCCAGATAAATAGCTGGACTCAGCTTTCAGTTACTGTGCCAGAAACCTGGAGAAACTCCACAGAGGTTGGTGGGTTTACACCGGTCTCTCTGGAGACAGAGAAAGGTCCAGGAAATATGATGGACCAAGGAAGGAGCATCACTGAGACCCCAAACAGTGTGACCCAGGGTCTGTGGGTGCCTGGTCTGTGGCCATTGGAGGAAGCTCTCTGGTGTCTCTTAGATGTTCCCAATGGATTTTCTTTGTGCTGTTTTTGATCTCTGTGGGTGCCCTCTCTGAGAAACTGAGCATTGCAGAGGGCTTGGTACCTAAGCATTGGGACATAATTGGGTTTGCAACCTCCATCTTCAATTTGACGTCATTCTGCATTTATTTAACAGGCCAGAGGAGCTGCTTTGCAGAGGTCAGACCTCTGTGAAGCAGATTCCATGCTTGTTCTGCTCTCTCTTACCCCAGGGTCCTGCACTGGCTGGACTGCCTGGTGCATGGTGGACCAGTTGTTACGCCAGGAGTTAGTGTTCGTCACGAATCATCTGTGCTGTGGCTGGTAATTAGCTTCAGCACAGGGTGGTGAGCTCATAGTTGTCTCCACTGAGAGCTCACACCATGGGCAAGCATTCACAGCTGCAGTGGGTTAAGAATTATCTGGATTTTTGGCTGGAAGTTGTCATCCCTCCCCAGGCTCTGCCAGCAGTGAAAATCGTGTGATCACTGCCTAGCTGTGTTGACACAGAAAGCAGCAGCTCAGCTCTGGGTGTGGATGCTCAGAGCAAAGCCGTGTGCTGACATGGACAGAGTGTGGCTGCACGGGCTGTCCTGGTGGCAGAGCTGGGCCTTGGGGCTCCTCTGATCAAGGGGCAACAAGTGACCACAGGGATTTGATGGCCACCATGTCTTAATCCTCCATGACGCTGGCAGCAGTGACTGCCTGCCCAGCCACTGCTGCTTGGAGAGGAATGAGCTGTTGCTACAGTAACCTGGGGTTGGTATCTTTATTTTTTTAAAGCCAGTGGATGCTCTGATAAAGTGATGCATTAGGCAAAAGTTGACTTAAGCATTGCTGATGCTGAGAGGTGGGATCCCCAGGTCTCTGGCACTGGTTTTCGCAGGCAAGTGACTCTGTGTCCCTTTTCTTTTCTTGTTAAAATGGGGAAGACCCTTTTCTGCTCCCCAGCAGGATGATAAGGGTTAATAGAGTCCTGTCTGTCAAAAAAGGGAACTGGAATGAGAGCAGAAAGTGTTTCAGTTGCTGGTTGCTTGCTCTGGAAATGGGAGTCATTCAGTCCCGGGTCCCAGCGGTGCCTGAGTTGCTCGCAGGCCCTTTGGGGTCCCGCTGGGATTAGAAAGGCACCAGCTGTCCCTTTGGGGTCTGTTTCCTGCCCTCAGACTGAACTGAGCTCTCCTCCTGCCAGTGCATTACACGTGTGATCTCTCCCCAGCGCTGTCTCCATGTCTGTGTCTGCGATGTGCTCCTAGACCTCAGGCTGCTTTTCTCCCCTCTCTCTGTTTCCACTCTCTGTCAAATGTGCCTTTTGGTCTGCGTGAGCGTGGGAGACAAGGCAGGGCTGTGTGCATGGGGTGCTGGCTCTGTGCTGGTGGGACAGTGGCACCGAACCTCTGTTCCCCTCTCCTTTTCCTGGCTGCATGATGGAGGGGTGATTGTTTCTCAGTAGAGTGCACAACCACCGTCTAACACCTCACTCTGGGAGTGATGGGGCCAGTGGACGTGGGGCCAACACGAGAACTGGAGGATGCACCTTCACCCCGGGGCTTTTGAGTCAGCTCAGGGTGATGGAGAGCAGTGACCAAGGTGAATCCCTTGTGCTGGCTTTTGGCCACGTTGGTCTGGCGGCTGCTTGGAGGAGTTGAGTCCTTTGCAAAGGCCCCTTTGGTGCTGGCACATCCTTCCTGAGATCTGTGAGAGCAGCATGTCTGCTGTGGTGCTTGGTGAAAACACAGAGAGCAGCGTGTGCTCCCCTTGAAATCCAGCCTATTCCTGAGAGCCAGACACTTCCCAGTGAGTAGGAACCAACCTTGAGGTGTTGATGATCCCATTTCTCCTGCACAGCCCTAACTGCAGCAATAACTGATTCACACACAGATATGAATCCAAAACCAGAGTCCAAGGTAATTTCTGGGGGTCTGGGGATGTTTCTCACCCCTCGTCTCCTGCTCCTGCTGTGTCCCTGGTGTGTGTATGTGCTGTGATTTGCCATCCCTGACACTCCTGATGGTCCCAGACCTCTCCAGTCGTTGTTGTTTTCCAGTGTGGTGTTTAACTGCTAACGTAACCACTAAACAGCTCCCCGTTAACCGTTCCTTGTGTCTGCGTCTCGTGTCACCCGGTTTGTCCGTGCGCAAGAGGCCGCTGGCCCCGTGCCCAGGCACGTCACAGCGCCGGGGCTGGTCTCTGAATGGGGCGGTTTAGGTGGAATTACTGGAGCCCGTGGTCAGAGAAGGAATGGGTAAAACAAATAAAAAAACCCCAGAGCATAGTATTGTGAAATACTGTTGTGGTTCAAAATATTATAATTGCCATTTTAATTAAAATTATGTGAACTCCTACCAGATATTTAGACTTTGCTTTGCCTTTTTTTGGGGTTTTTTTTTTAGACCTTTATTTCCATTACAGCATTTTTCAGAAATGCATTATTTTGGTCACTCTTTTAAAAGTTCTGTGCACATTGATCATTTCTGTTCTTTCAGTTTTTGTGGACATAAGCTTTATGTTTTACATCAGAAAAGGTATTTATTTTTTTACATTCTCTCTCTGGTATATTTCCTCCTTTTGGATGATGTGTATGCAAATCTTAATTAATTACCACTCCACTTTCTCTCTCACTTAAAGCACTTTAAAATTGCCTCTACTTCCCCCCTCTGTGGAGAGGTGATCTTGTGCATGCTGACATGTTAAGAGAGGCTACTGCACACGGGCATTAATGATCTCCCATTTCTGATGATGGTTTCTTTTGTATTATTAATCTTACTGGGGCTTAAGCTGTCCTTTCCCTCGAATCCAGATCAGGTGCCGGTGTGTGTTGTGCCTCCCCCTCCCCAAATTGCCTGTGGTGGCAATAAACTCATCACCTTTTCCATTCTTGTATGGACAGGTTCAAATCGTTTACAAGCCGGTCGACCTGAGCCACGTGACATCCAAATGTGGTTCCCTGGGCAACATCCATCACAAACCAGGTACCTCCTGACCCTGCAGCATCCAGCAGCACTGGGTGCTGGTCCTTGGGAGCTCACAGGCTGCGTCGTGATGTTCATCTGGAGATGGGGAGAGGGTTGGGGTGCAGGGAGCACGTGGGATAGTGGCTGAAGCATCAGAGCGAGCCCTGGGGTGCTGGATGCTGTTACCAGCTCCGTCTTGGCAAGACCCTCTCCAGTCTACCTGACTACTCAGTAGCAGGGGAGGGATCTGGTCTGGTTCATGAACACCCCTGTGTGCCAGCACACCGCTGTAAATGGGAAATATTTGGGAATAAATAGGGGGAAGTGCTGGTGTTTAGGGGAATAAGGTTAGCTCCCTTCCCTTGGCTCTATAAAACATCGGGGTGGCTGTCAGCTCTGCACAGCATCCTCTGGAAAGTCTCTTTACGCTGATTCCCACTTGCCCTGGCTCCTGAATTTCCCAAATCACCACGGGGTCCCTCGTGCTGCTGTTTTCCTGGTCCTCACCCTCTGTTGAGCCACCTCTGAGCAGCAGCTCAGACCTCAGTGCTTTCTCTCCAGCCCACTCTGGTTGCCACAGGAGCTAACCCTGCTCGTGCTCTTCTCTTCCAGGCGGTGGCCAGGTGGAGGTGAAATCTGAGAAACTGGACTTCAAAGATAAGGTGCAATCGAAAATCGGGTCCTTAGATAACATCAGCCACGTCCCTGGAGGAGGAAATAAAAAGGTAAAGGGGCACTGGGCCGCGAGCAGGCACGCTGTTCTGCTGCAGGGGTCTGTCTGCCCTGCCAGCGGGCACGCGAGCAGAGACCTGGTTGAAGTCTGGACTTGGAGAAGGTCCTGCTCACCCAGCTCATCTTCAGCTCACACGGCCTCTCCTCTCTGCTTGCCAGGCAGCACTTCTACTCCAGCCCTTCAAACACTTTGCTGCCTGTGTTTTAGGTGGGGTGCTCTGTGCACACTTGTCCTTCAGAGGACAAAAAGCTCCCTGCCCAGGGACGGGCCGCTCAGCCACTGCCCAGACAACCAGCTCATCCTCCTGCCAGGGGCTTGCTCCGGCCAGCAGAGCCGAGGGCTCCTGGGCTGCATTTCAGCCTGGTGCTGGAGCACAGTCGTGGCAGAGCTGCAAGGATGGCAGCTCTGTCCTCTCCCTGGCCCATGGCCACCTGAGTGAGTGTGAACATATCCTCACCTGTGGTTTCCTGCTCTTTCTGCTGTTCTCTGAAGCTTCTGCAGAAACATGTTTGTGTCTCAAACCTTTCCCGTTAAGTGGTGCCACCATCAGCAGCTGCTTTTGCACTCTGCATTGCCAGATACTCCCAGCAGCGTGGCACAAAGCTGGCAGCTCAGGGTGCTGCACGGGTGTTGATTCCCCAGTGGAAGTGGAGCATTAAAGGCTTTGGCTTTATTTAGAGAAGGTGACTTTGCGGGAGGCTGTCACTTCAGGAGGAAGGTGATCTCTTCTGCCTCCCAGCTGAGACTCTGCAGAGGGAGCAGTGTGCATTTGGGGGATTTAAATTGAAAGACAAAAGCCAGTTAGGTCAGGTGAAATACTGAACTTGGGGTAAGCTGATCCTGCCAGAGGCTTTGATGGTGACTTCACAGTAAGTCTCAGCTCAGTCACATACGTCTGCAACCTCACTTCGAGGACAGCCAGGTCCCTTGCAGGCAGAGGAGCAGGGAGAGCAGGTGAGCGCAGAGCTGAGACTCCAGCCTGGTGACACGCTTGAATTTCTCCAGGGAAAAGTGGTTTTTATCTTGCTTGTTTTTCAAACACTTTTTTTTTTTTCTCAGTGGGAGGGGAAAGTTCTGTTTTGGCTCCTGTATTTTGGCACTTTGTTCTTGGCCACGTTTTTCTCTGTCCACCTCCCAGCTCTTCATCTCCCAGCGGTGCACTGGCCTCTGACTGAGGGATCGCTTGACTTCCTTACCTCTCTCTCACTGCTGCTACGCATCAGACTGCCCTGTGCTTCACTGAGCCCATTTACATCATTTTTATGATTACAGTGATGATTCTTTCATATCCTAGCACGTTCACTGGGCCATAGTTTGAAGAACTCACCCTTTGGAGAGGGAATTGATTTTCAAGGGTGTTGCCACTGTTCTTCCTATGAGCCAGTGAATGGCCCTGTTTTTTCCACATCTTTTTCTCCCCAGTTTTCTCTTTCTTGTCTTTATTTTTTTGTCTTTTTCCTTCTGGTTGACATTTATTGGATCTTGGGATTTTTTGTTGCTGATGCGTTTTTTGCACCCCACCACCCTGGGTGGATTTCTTCACCTGTAGAGAGAGAAAGGCAAGGAAGACAAGACCCGTCCCCAGACTGCTCGGACCCCAAGCCCAGACCCCGCTGGGCTCCAGTCCCTGGTGCTGGAGCCACCCACCCCCCCGGAGAGCCAGCCCCCAGCCTTGCACTCGGCTGGGGAGGGCACCAGTAAGTAGCAAACCCCATCCACTTCCCCTCCCCTCCCCGGCCCTCACACTCGCCGGGAGAGAGGGGTTTGGCTGGTGGGAGCAGCGGTTTGTGCCCAGCTGGGCCGTGGGTTACAGCAGCCAGATGCACCGTGTGGGGGTCCCACCCCCTCCCTAAATCTCTGCCAGGGCACTAGGAGCAGCCCAGCTTGTGCCTGTGCCCGGGACCCATCACCACGCCAGGCCTGGGCACTGGGGAAGGATTTGGCAGCATCCCGAGATGCTCCAGTCCTGCCATCCCCTCCGGTTGTGCCCGTTCCCTGTGTGGGCTACTGGAAGGGATGTGTCTGAGGACTGGGAGCACTGGGGGCACTGGGGCCAATGAACTGAGCTTTCCTCCCACAACAGCCGTGACCAAGCCGATGGTTTGCAGGTAAAAAAAGACCTTTGTGGATGGTGTCCTCCCTCCTCCCCGCTCAGCGCCCTCTCCTCTCGTTGCAGATTGAGACTCACAAGCTGACGTTCCGTGAAAACGCCAAAGCCAAGACGGACCACGGCGCCGAGATTGTCTATAAGTCTCCCACCATCTCCGGAGATGCCTCCCCGCGCCGC
>NW_010335065.1:49705-50145 GCF_000700745.2 Antrostomus carolinensis
GCGAGGAAAGATGAGAGAAGACAAGGAAAAAAAAAAGAAAAAAAAAACCCAACAAAAAAAGAAACGAAAATAATAATCTGGCCTTCTTCCTCTGTTCCTTTTACAGCTGCTTCCCCACCCCCTAACTGGTTAATGATTTAACCTGCTTTTACTGTTCATTCAGCTCTAGCTCCAGGACTTCAAAAATCAGTGACACTATGAGGTACAAAACCTCCTCTCCCCCTGCTCCTCGGAGCGCACAGCCCCTGCCCGTCCCCCACTCCCTCCCCGTGTCCCCCGGCGAGGTCCCTCACTGTCCCAGCCCTACCTGGGGCCACCTCCCCTGGCAGGAGTGCCCACCACCCCAGGAAATGGGGAGGGGGCTGGAGGGGGCAGCCGCAGCACGACGCTGACCTGAGCACCCCCATGCCACAGCACAGGGCAGCGGCAGGGGCTCTCCG
>NW_010335065.1:50745-51007 GCF_000700745.2 Antrostomus carolinensis
TATGAATAATGCTGTAAGTAGTTCTGAGCTGCCCCGTGCCGGCTCTGCCGCAGCCCAGCGAGGAGGGCCCGAGGGGGAGCTTGTCCCAGCTCTGGGCTGTGCCCAGACCCGTCGCCCGTGGGGCAGCCTGGCACTGCATGTCTGCCAGGCACATGGGTGGAGGGCTGGGGGGCTGCGTCCGGGCTTCCTGGCTCTGGGCACCTCCCAGGGCCTGGGAATGCTGTACCAGGGGGGCTCACAGCTCCAGGCTGGGATGGGCACT
>NW_010335065.1:51115-51454 GCF_000700745.2 Antrostomus carolinensis
GTTGGCAGTGGTAGGAGACAACCGGGAGGACGCGAGGGGAAGGCGCGAGGGCGGTTTTAGCTGGTGCGTGGTGGCAGCTCCCCCAGGTCCCATCCTGAGCTCAGGGGTCCCTGGCACTGACCCCTTCCTAGGGTCCTCTCCTGGTTGGAGTTTACAGCGTGTCACCCCTCACAATGTCCCCTTCACACAGCACCAATCCCCCACCCAGCACCACACAGGGGAAAAGCCGATCAATTTATTCCTTTTGCTGCTTTTTTTTTTCCTGTGGCAACTTCGGGAGCGTGAGGGGTGGCCCAGGGCGATGCTGCACCCATGTCGTCCCCATCTGCCTCCCCCCCG
>NW_010335066.1:0-258 GCF_000700745.2 Antrostomus carolinensis
CAAGAGACCAGTGAGAGAGTCCAGAAAAAGGCAGACTTTCCTTTGATTGATGAGCATTGGGTTAGAGATTGACTATGAAACCTTAACTCTCACAAATCCATATGCCCTGATGGGCTCCACCCATGTGTGCTGAGGGAGCTGGCTGACATCATTGCTAGGCAACTCTCGATCATCTTTGAGAGGTCATGGCAATCAGGAGAGGTTCCTGAAGACTGGAAGAAGGCAAATGTCACCCCTGTCTTCAAGAAGGGTAAGAAA
>NW_010335066.1:297-6707 GCF_000700745.2 Antrostomus carolinensis
ATCCCTGGAAAGATAATGGAACAGCTCATCCTGGAGGCCATTTCTAAGCATGTGAAAAACGGGAAGGTCATCAGGGGTAGTCAGCATGGATTCACCAAAGGGAAATCATGCTTAACTAAACTGATTGTCTTCTGTGAGAGGACAACTGGCTGGATAGACGAGGGGAGGGCAGTGGATGTTGTATACTTGGACTTGAGCAAGGTTTTTGATACTGTCTCCCATGACATCCTCATTGACAGACTCAAGAATTATGGACTTGATGATTTGATGATGAGGTGGATTGAGAACTGGCTGAATGACAGAGTTCAAAGGGTTGTCACTGGTGGTGTGGAATCAAGTTGGAGGCCTGTATCTAGGGGTGTCCCCCAGGGGTCAATACTCGGTCCAGTGTTGTTCAACTTATTCATTAATGACTTAGATGAAGGAACAGAGTGCCTCCTCAGCAAATTTGATGGTGATACTAACCTGGGAAGAGTGTTGGATACACCAGACGGCTGCACTACCATTCAGAGGGACCTCAACAGGCTGGAGAGATGACAGAGAGGAACCTCATGAGGTTCAACAAGGGAAAGGATCCTGCATATGGAAATGAATAACCCCAGGCACCAGTACAGGTTGGGGGCTGACCTCCTGGAAAACAGCCCTGCAGAGAAGGACCTGGGAGTCCTGGTGGACAACAAGTTACATACGAGCCAGCAGAGTGCTCTTATGGCCAAGAAGGCTAACGGTGTCCTGGGTTGTATTAGGAAGAGTGTTGTCAGCAGGTCAAGAGAGGTAATCCACTCCTCTACTCAGCCCTGGTGAAACCCCACCTGGAGTATTGTGTCCAGTTCTGGGCTCCCCAGTACAGGAAGGACATGGAACTCCTGGAGTGTGTCCAGCAAAGGCCGACTAAGATGATTAAAAGACTGGAGCATCTTTCATATGAGGAAAGGCTAAGCTGGGCCTGTTCAGCCTGAAGAAAATATGACTCAGAGGGGATGTGATGAATGTTTATAAATATCTAAAGGGAGAGTGTCTAGAGGATGGGGCCAGACTCTTCTAATTGGCAACCAACAATAGAACCAGAGGCAACAGGCAGAAACTGCAGCATAGGAAGTTCTACCCAAACATAAGGAAGAACTTCTTTACCATGAGAGTGACTGAGCACTGGAACAGACTGCCCAGAGAGGTTGTGGAATCTCCCTTCCTGGAGATACTAAAAAGCTATCTGGAAAAAAATCCCAGTTCATGTGCTCTAGGAGTTCCTGCTTGAGCATGGTGATTGGACTAGATGACCTTCAAACCTCCAACTAGAAGTTCCTTCCAACCTCAACCATTCTGTGTTCCTGTGATTCTGTGATCTTCACAGAAAGGGATAATGTAATTCTTGA
Organism: Antrostomus carolinensis; assembly: GCF_000700745.2. Taxonomy (NCBI): domain Eukaryota; kingdom Metazoa; phylum Chordata; class Aves; order Caprimulgiformes; family Caprimulgidae; genus Antrostomus; species Antrostomus carolinensis. The sequence goes on from NW_010335066.1 coordinate 1,671, forward strand.
TGTGATCTTGATACTTCTAGTTGATACTACAATACCACATGGAACTCTGATTAATGAAAAGTACCTGCCTGTCCTCACACCGTCCATCCTCCTCCATTTATTGTCCATTTATCCTCCCTTTATCCTTTCCTCTCCTTCAGTCCTCTCCGTCCCTTCTTTGTTTTGAATTTCTTCCCTGTAGCCAGTCCTAAATTATAACCTTTAAAGGCATCATTCATACCACCTTTCTTCTTTCAGCTTTGAAATAGCTAGTGTTACTGACTTTGAAGTTTTATCATTGTAGTAATATTCCAGGTAAAAAAATGGGGGTGAAGAGTTCATAATCCTGAATCTGTAGATGGAAGCGAACATTCTGGTTTTGTTTTATGCTGTGTTCACATCCAGAAATTTCTTTGTTGCTCTAAGGCAAAAAAACCCCACCCTGAACTTAGTTTACGTTTTGTCTTATGCCACCAAAGAGTATATCAATTAAAATACGATTATCTAACCTTGAATCAGTTTGGGCTTATGTCACATCTGCAGAACTAACAAGAATAACTGAGTATATTACATGTCACTACAATGTCAAGGCTACTAACTTGCCATATTTTATTCCTCTGCCCAGGACTAGAATGAACACAGGGCTGGAGCTGATGGGTAGGAGTGAAGTGGGTTCCCTTGGTCAAGGTAATGCTGTAAGTCTATATCCTTCAGAGCAATGAACTTGTTTGCAGGTATGAAAGAAGTGTTTGGTTTAAACTCTATTTTCTTTACAAAGCACTTATTTGTACTGTGCTGCTTCTCTTTACTTTTCATCACAGTGAAAAGTCTTGCCCCTAGTAATATCACTCACTATGCAGTCACCATCTTATATCCATGCTATCCATTAGGTGAAATCCTACTGGATAAAAGAAATAAACCTGTTCAAGGAATAGATTTACTGTACACCAGGGCAATGAATTAAGAAGTCTCCAAACTCTCTAGTGTGTTCTATATTTCCTGGCCATTTAATACATCTCTTCAAAACAAACAAGAAAGATCGCTTTCCTCCCCAACTTGTAAAGGCAAATTGAATCTAAAATAAAAATAGGACGCATAAATTCTTTAAAAAAAATGCTGACGTAATTTTTCTCTTCTGATTTTTTTATCTTTTCTTTTTCACTGTCTTCTAGAAAGATAATGCATTCACTGAAAATAGTTTATGATGGTGTGCTTTCCCTGAATTTCCGTGCATGCAAAAAGAAACACTATGCTAAAATTCTAGAGAAGTAGATTCAATTCCAGTCACTTTGATGGAATTCTTATGTGACCTTGTACAGAGTGACATGGTGATAGTTTTCATACAGTAGTCAGAATTCATCACTAAATTTAGATTTTCATAAGGTTTGGCTTACACTGTTGAGATGCAGAGTAAAGAACAAGTCATTTTCCAATTCCCTGGGTGCTGAACTGCTCTGAAAACTAGGCCATGCATTTCACAGAGCAAGCCATTAGAGACTAATATCTTTAAGTGCTACCAACCACAGAATCTGATCTCTTAGAAGTCTGTCTCTGGCTTTTTGTGAGAAGGAGCCACCCACCTATCGTCTTTGTTCCTCAACTCGCCACTCACAAAATGAGCTTCCATTTAATTTTCCATCCCCCTTTGCCATTCTTTTGAAAACTGTGTGAATCTGTTTTTAGCTAAATACACGGGCTATACCGACTGCACTTCTTTCAGTTTTTGCTATTAGAGGCTCCTTTGGTATCAGTAATCAAGAGGTAAAGAATCTATGGTTCTACAGGAAATTATATAACACATATCAGTAGCTACCAAACACTGGTACACTACTCTAGTTGATCATATTACATACATGAATACTTCAAGCCAACACAGAAAGCAGAGTAATATGTAAGGTTTCCACAGAAAAGAAATAACAATTCCTTTTACAAAGAGGAAATATATGTTGCACTGTCAGAGAAACCATGATTTTTAAAATTTATTGACTTTCAAGCAAGGCTGGGTGAATTCATACGTATACTTTTCTTTAAAGATAAATTTACATTTAACATTGTAATGTCAAAGAAATGTCTATTGTGTTTATTTTCTTTATGTGTACTGTCCACAACTACTTTAGTGAGTGAGTTAGCAAGATTGTCCAAATCTATTTTAAGGTTCATTTGATTTTACAAAATACTCACAGAAAGTGAATTTTAAAGTAGGAACCATTAGTAGCCATGCTATAAACCTTCCATTAGAATCTACATTTAAAATATTGAGTTTTTGGAGAGAAAGAACTTGGTGAGAAAATAACTGGAGATAATCATCATGCACCAGAACCTGACATAGTTGGATATTCAGTAAATTGTATGCTCTGTGCTCATATTTTAAAGTCCTTGAAAGCCACAGATTTTTCAGAATTGTTTGACTCAGTTTGGTAAATCCCTAGAATTTCTTAGATCTTTTATATACTATATATTTTATATTCTATTTTATGTTGTTCAAATCATGGCTTTTTGGATTAATAGCTTGTGAAAGAAAGCTATTGTGAAGCTATTGTGAAGCTATTTTCTTGTGAAAGAAAATAAAGACTGAACCAATGTTGTGCAAGTAGCTGTGTGTATGTGTGTGGTCTTTTCTACTAAACAAAAATTGAGACAAAAAGTGCCGATGAACTTGCCCGATTATTTAAAAAAAAAACCAACAACTTACTGTGATATAAAAATTAATCCTTGCTGTCAAAGAAAACTCTTGATTTAGACGGTATGTTTAGTGTTCAGAATCATACAAACATAAAGGAAAGATCTGTGAAATGGGGAAGAAACAGGAAATTTGATTCTTTCCTCTGAGGAGATTTTAATTTCATCACAGTAAAGATTCACAGTCATCACAGCATATGGGTCTCTGAGGTGGGGAGTTCTCGATTACTTCTATTCACATTCTTTCACTTTGCATGAATATTTAAACATTTGTGGATCAGGGAACAAAATTGGACTATCCGAACTCCCTGATGACAGTCTGAACCTCTTGGCTGGAGAATACTTCTTCCCTTTTCATACCCACAAATATTTAATTATTTATGTAAAGTGTAAAAGTGACATAAAGAGAAAGTGAACACACTCAGTCTTATTGCAAGGAAGGCTTTAGGTTACTTCCCAGGGAGGTAGGGAAATTCAGAGACAGTAACTGAGCCCCACTTTAACACAGGCAAGCTGATAAGATACGCACTGAACAGTAATAGAATAACTATCCCTATTGATCAAAGTCTCCAGTGGAGATTGTACACTCTGGATTCTTGCATTTTCACTGCTTGTTATAAATAATTTAGTAAATAATAAGGGTCAACATTAAAAAAAGAAAAAAAAAAAAAGACATTCCACACTTTTAAAATAGTTTGCTGAATGAGAAATAAGTCCTTATATACCATGATTTTTTTTGTCATTATGGTTTCTTCATGAGTTTTCTTGTTCCCTTTTGGCTCTTCACAGAGTTATCTTTCACTTTTCTCAGGGCCCTTGAAGCTCATGGACCAATCTTATTTAAGCTTTTCTTTCTAGCTGACTTTCTAGATACGTCCTGATGTCTTGGTCTTAGCAGATGAAGACTTGAATTTTCACTGAGCTTTCATTCATTCACTCATTTATTGTCAAATACATATTTAATATTACAAGTATCACTATAAAATAAATGAACCAATCAAAATCCCTTTTCTGCAAACACATTTTATGCCTTCTGATGATCCTTTATATTTACCATCTTTATTGGTGGCATTAATTCTTTGCAAAATATGTTTTGTTCCTCAGATGAAAGATGCATTAGTAAAAGGTAAAGAGTTTTATCATCTGATTTCTGTAGAATGAGAATGAAAATGGGTTGGGAAAGTGAAATATGCAGGCTGTGAAAAAACTTGTAAATTTTAACTCATCAAAAATAAAGTTATGCCAAAAGAGATCACTGGAAATAAGTTTTTTTTTTCTTATGGAATTAACTTGCTGTGTTAAGTCTGTGGCTGACAGCATTTTGTAAAATGTCTTCCACCCACAGTTAAAAGAGCAAGCTTGAGAAAAGATATTGCATACCAAAACATGTCTGTGGTAGGATAATATAGACACTTACTGCAAGAGGTACTTATGTTACAAAAGAAGTATTTTATTAAAAAATATTTTTTATTGATTTTTGTTACTTTACCGTTAAGTAAACATAATTGTGGATTTTGTCTATAGGTTTTTAAAAAGTTGCCAGGAAATAAGAAAATAACTCTCCTATCATGCTAAGGTGTCATACTTGTTTGTAAATAAAAAATGTGTGCACAATAAAAAAACCTGCAACACAGGGTTGGTTGGGGTTTTTTTTTGTTTTGGTTTTTTGGGGGGGGGGCGTTGTTTGTTTTTTATTAGGAACTTCAGTTATATCTTTCGTATTAAGAAATCTATAATTTACAATAAATATTTAATTACTTCTATGAAATTCAAGCTTGCAGTGCATTGTAGGGTTAAAGAGATTAGAGGGAGAGAATGGTAATCTTTTGAAAGAGCAGATCAACTACAAACAGCCTTCTTGGGGAATGGATCTTTTACTCTTGAGGAAAGGATAGAAATAAATACCAAAACATGAGAGTTTTTTGTTTTGGTTTGTTTTTTTTTTTGTTTTGTTTTGTTTTTTTAATCTATGTCAAGCAGATTTTTAACCAAAAGAAATTTTCCACGTGAATTCTGTGGTCTATCAAAAAGTCAGTTCTTCCCCCTCAAAATCCCAGACTAATCCATTCCTTCCAAGCAATATTCCTTTCAGATGACTGATGAATGGGGGCATCCATCAGCTTTTAAGTAATTGACAGCTGGACATTTTAAAGGAAGCAATGCATAAAGCTGACCAATTCAGTAGTTTGTGCCACTAGTGATAATTGTATGTTATGGCTCAGTGGTGTGCTGTATTGTTTGACTCCTAAAGGTATTTCACCAATACAATAATTCCAGATGCATATCTCCCATGTGTCCAAATCACTGTCTGCACTTGTCCCTCTAGAAAGGAGCAATTTCAGAAATGAGTCGGGGATCACTTAAATATCCCGATCCGAT
>NW_010335067.1:0-18638 GCF_000700745.2 Antrostomus carolinensis
TCCCTCCCAGCTCACAACATTCTATGATCCTCTCCCTGCAAGGCAGCCCACAAGTGTGGGACGGGGAGCATTGCCTGCGTGCTCAGGGCAGAGATGCGCTGTGTCCTGTTTGCTCCCCTGGCACAGTACAAAGCATGTGCTGCGCCTGGCGAGCTGCCAGCCCCCCCGGCCGCCTCCTGCCCTCGCAACTCGGGGCTACCAGTAATTTTCCATCCTGGCTGTGGGCTCTGCCCTAACGAGATGTTCTCCTGTGTCCCTCTAATAGGGCTGGGCCCTGTTCAAGTTTCTCTGTTCATTCAGACCCCAAGTTCCCCCCCTTTCACTGCTTGAGCCACCCACCAGTTCTGCACGATGGCTGCTCCTCCGAGCCCTGCTCCTCCGTGTGCTCACAGCCCCTCTGGCTCATGGAAACAGGAGGATTTTATGCAAAATCCAGGGGGGAAAAAAAAAAAGAAAAAAAAAAGCCCAGTAACCCACCAAGAAAAATTCCCATGGCTCAGCTGTGCTCTTTGTCCAGGAACAAGGCAGCCCCAAGGACTTTGCCATCAGCCACTTACAAAGCTGCCTCTGCACAGGCACCGCTGCCGGGAACAGAAGGTCTGGGTCCATCAGCTGTGTTGATCGGCCAAGCATGGCAGAGCAAAGCTGATTCACAGAGGGAGGTATCTGGCTGTGGAGCTCAATGTGCCAGCAGCATGCGTGCAGCACCATGCTGCCTGGAACTGCCCTCTCCTTGCGATGAAGCTGCTCAACTCTGAGGTCAGCTTAGGCATTGCACTTCGTGGGTCTGGAGACCCAGAGGGAGACATCCCTGCTCTTCTGTGAGCAGAAGGTGGACAGGCAGGCTCTCCTCCTTCCGCACCAGCCCAGCAGGACCAATTTGACCAGGCATCGCTCCAGCACCTGCCATCGCTGCTCCAAAGCCTGGCAGAAGATGCAGGGGTCCCTTGAGAGCCTCAGTCACGCTCCTGCCTCCACGCAGAGAGGACAGCACATGGCTTTCCAGAGCAGTGGGGATCAGATGCATCTGGCAGGGACTGTGGATACAAACATCCCCTTGACTGCTCCGGGAACGGCTTGTCTCCGGAGGGCCAGAGAGGAGGCTGAAGGCATGGGTGCTGAGGGTATCCCTCGCTGCTCTCTGCTCCAGGGAGCCCACTGTGGCCAGGGAGGAGATGAGCATCCAAGAATCTCCATCTCAAAGTCTCAAACCACCTCCAGGAGCCCTGGCAGCTTGAACAAAATACATGGAAACCACAGAAGGGTTCACCCATCTCCCTTGAGTTTTTCAGGCATCAAAGGTGCAACCTCCAGCCCCACTACAGTGTGCCCCCCACAACACCCCTCGGAGCTGCACCAGGGACAGAGAAAGGCACTCAAAGCAAAGGTGAAAAATGAATGATGTTTAATGTGGCACAAAGATGTCTTAGCACCAGCAAACATGTTGGTTTGGACAAGAGCTGCCTCAAAATATGTAGAGAGGCACCGGGAGAGACAGACAGCTATGGGAACAGACCTGGCGCATGAAGAGTTCTCCCACCACCAGAAGACACCTCTTCTGGAGGTTCCATTTCCCAGGTCCTCGCCTGCAGAGCCCACCTGCAGTCCCTCTATGACTTGCTGGGCTGCCAAGGTCTTTGGGCCCACAGGCCAACCTCCTGCCTACCTCTCCTGAGCAGCCCCCTCCATCTCTCCCTGCCTCCTCCCAGCCACAGGAGCAGGCAGTGGCAGCACTCGCCGTGCCGCTTCTGCAACAGCCCCTTTTCAGAGCCAAGCCAGGCTTTAAATAAACACCTGTCAGCAGAGCAGAGCCGAGCTGTTCAGAATGACTGCATGTGTGCAGATGCGTTCAGCAAGTTGATAGGCGTGAGACAGAGCAGAGACAGCAGGGTCTCTTCCCTTGGAGACCAGAGACTGGCACGTTCTCAAAGGTGGCGTTCGTCAGCATTTTCAATTACACGGCGCCCATCGCGATGGAGCAAAGCTGCCCACTCTTACCTTCCCCCCGGAGAGTGGGATAACACCCTTCCCGGGCTGCGAGCTGCCGTGATGGTTGAAGGGGAGGGCAATAGAGTGGGAAGACTCAATTGTTCTCAGAGTTTCCACAGTTCCTCAATTTCCACCAACTGTGTTTGGGGTCACAGGGGCCAGGAGAGCGTGGGCTGCACCTCTCTGTTGGCTGGTTATGTACAGCTGGGCTGGGAGGTGGGGAGGGGGTTCCACTCCTCCCTGGGTACCAGGGAGCTTCATGAGCACATACCCAGGTCACCTCATGGTGAGACCAGGACATACTAGCAGCTGAGGGCACTTGGGTCTCAAAAGACAGACCACTGGGGCACGGAGGCCCTTGGGCTGGCAGGGCAGATTTTTTAAAACAGGTGAGATTTGGCTGCTAACATTGGAAAGGTAAGAAACAAGCCTGACAGCGCTCTGGCTGAGACAGCAAGATGCTGCTGATCCCTGCACAAGGCTGGATCTAGGTTCTCCCCTCTGTGCTCTGTGCTCCCTTTCCCTGGAAGGTCGCAGATGCCCATCACCTGCAGTCAGCACACTGCCCATGAAAATAATCTGCTGTAGCTCAAACCTAAGCCTGGCTCAATACAGATGTCCCTGGGAGGGCTCTCAGGGACCCTCACAGATGGCTGCAGCAGCCCTCGGTGGCTTTGTTGCTCCTTTGCTTGTGCAAGCAGAGATTGATCCAGGTAAGCAAAGCCTCAGCACATCCAATATGGAGCTAGGCTGGGGCCTTGGCCCAGGCTCCTGGGTGGGTGACAGAGCCAAGGAGGGGCTGTCACATAGGAGGGACAGCAAAGCCTTGGGCAAAACTGCAGCAGATGAAGAAATGACCAACACTGAGATGTGTTCAGGCATCAGCACTTTATTGAAGCTTTGCACTGCTTATATATCCTTTTTTCCTCCAGCACGCCCCAAGCACGCAGCATTCTTTCATTTTGGATTCGTTACCGCTTATCACACACGCGGCGAGCACGCGCCTAAATAATTGACATGAGTGGATAATTCCACCTGTTCACGAGCCATTCTTTTACTTCTGACTGGTTACTAATTACAGCTCACAACTAATCTCTTCTCGTCTCACACATTCTTGCTTGTTAGTCCACTTTGTTTTATTTTTCACTCAAGGCCAGGAATTAATTGCTCAAGGCTGAGGCCGCCTGCAGCTTCAGCTCTTAAAGCACCAACACAAAACCAGCCAGGGAGTGCATTCCCTGTGTTTGGCTGGGGGAGGTTGGCAGGAGTGGAGCCAGCTCTGCCCTGAGGGTCACAGTCCTGAAAAGAGAGGTGCCTGGAGCACAGGGAACACATCTGGGGTTTTACAGGCATCAGCTGCCCTGCCGAGGTGCCTGGGTCAGGAGGGGGATGCAGAGGGGCAGAGGAAGGGCTCCAGCACAGCTGGTCCTTGGCCAGGCAGGAGAAAGGCATCTGGAGGGGCCCAAGCAGCCACCCACAGCCCTTCCTCCTTGCTCGTTGCAAAAGCCTTCACAGGAACAGCCAAATACCCAGCTCCCCTTGCCTGTGCCCCACCAGCTCTGCCCCTGACCTTCTCCTTGGCCTGCAGCTTATCAATACCTCTAGCTGTGGGGGATCCATCGATCCTAACGATTTCATCCCGCTTCTCACTAATGCACTCTCTTGTGCTGCATTTGGGCCATGGACCTGGCAGATGCTGGGAGAGAGGCAGAGGGCTGGCCAAAGACACCATCACACACCGTCCCAGGGCAGCAGGTTAACTCTTAGCATCACCGCTTTGCAACACAACCCTCTCCACCACAGAGGCAGGGCTTCAGCACTTCCTCCCATGGCTTGTGGCTCACTGGAGGACCAGAAATCTTCTTCTCTCAGCTTTCCAGCTCCTTGGAAAGGCACATTCAGAATGTTTGTGTGCCTCAGACAGGATTTTGGAGCTTTTAACCAAAACCCACCAATGTGTCCTCACAATCCCTCACTGCCTCTTCACTCAGAAACTGCTCCTCTCCAGAGAGCCTCCATCAAACTGTCTATACCTGCCCGGAGATGGGAGGACTCAAGGACACCCTGACCCACCAGTGATGGGAAGCACGACCTAACATTTCTAGAGTCCTTCTCTCAAGGGACTCAACTTTTAGCCAGGATGAAAGCGCAGGTGCTTGGGTAATGGTGGGGAGTTGAACATACCCCCTGCCCTGCATACAGCCCCTAGCCAGCCAGCCTGCCTGCAGGTCCAGCCCCTCGGGGTGACCAGCCTGCTGCCCCTCCAGCCCCTACCATGCCTGCCTGAACTGGAGGCACTGAATTTCATCAGCTTCCCATTAGAACCATAGAATAGTTTGGCTGGAAAAGACCTTTGAGATCATTGACTCCAACTGTACCTGTCCACTACTAAACCGTATCTCTGAGCACCTTGTCTGCCCATCTTTTAAATACCTCCAGGGACGGTGCCTGAACCACTCCTCCAGGCAGCCCATTCCAGCATCTGATAACCCTTCAAGTGAAGAAATCTTTCCTGATATCCAATCTGTACCTCCCTTGGTGCAACTTGAGACCATTTCCTCTTGTTCTATCACTAGTTACCTGGGAGAAAAGACACAGACCCGCCTTGCCACATCCTCCTTTCAGATAGTTGTACAGAACGAGAAGATCTACCCCAGCCTCCTTTTCTCCAGGCTCAACAACTCCAGTTCCCTCAGCTGCTCCTCATAAGACTCGTTCTCCAAAGAGCAGCCTGGACCCCACTTGGTACCAGGAGCACTGCTGGGGACCATGTGTGGGAGCACCAACCCAGGCATGCAGCGCACACCTCCCTGCCCACTTGTCCCCTCCTGCCCTTTTTAGCCCTGTCCTTTACAGAAGCACAAGACAAAACTAAGATGAAGTCACTAAACTGGTTTGAGGAGAGCTAGACACAAGGTGCTGACCTGGGCTGTGCATCCTCCCAGCTCGGGGGCTTTAAATCCAATGCTTGTGTCAAACAGCCCTGGAGAGTGTTTTTTACCAGTGAGTGCCAAATACTCATTCAAACCCACTTCTCTTCCAGCCTCCACATCCTCCTGCGGCAGGGTGCTTGCACATCCCTGGGGTAAAATCATCTTTGATGTTGTTGCTGGTCCTGGCAGAGCTTCTGGAGCCCCATCCCACATCCTGGGGTGGACCAAACAAGGGGCTCCATCCCAGCCCGGCACTGACCTTTGCTGTGAATCCAGTCGCACACATTCCATCAATAACTAACTGCAAGAGAGCAAAATGAACTGTCGCAACCAATTAACACGCTGGACTTAATTGTCTTGTGGGCTTCCAGGGTGGAGGTGAGGGGCCAGCTCCAGGCCAGAGGGGCCGGAGAGAGGCATGGTGAGGGGTCTGGTGGGTCACAGCCACCCCTGTCTGCTGGCTCCCTCGGCTGAAAGCCAGGATCAGGAGGCCAGTGTGGGTGCTTCCCTGGCAGTGCACCCATGTGGCATCATCCCACTGGTGTGGGGACACCCCAGCCCCAGCCAGAGCCAGCAGAGAAGGATGGGCAGGGATGAGGCAACTGGTGCAGACACCCCCCAGGGCCTTAGCCCCATGGCAGCCCCACTGTTAGGAAAGCAGCCAGCTGCAGCTGCCCAACCCAAAAGGGTTCCACTTAGAGCCAGGAGGGATCTCAATGTCTGTCATTGAGTGCCTCTTAATTAATTAGCATCCTGCTGATTCTACAATTTAGGCAATTGCTAAGGAGATTAAATCGGTCTCTGCCATGAAGCAGATGCTGTTCCCGAGGCTTGATTCACAGTGATTTTCCTTTCCCTGTGCCATCCTGCCCTGCTGACACAGCTGAAGCCCCAGGGTGCTGGGCACAGCCAGGGCTCCAGGGTGAGGGTGGGAGTACTTTGCAAGAGATGCTCAGGGGTTAAACCACAGAATCATAGAATACCAGGTTGGAAAGGACCTCTAGGATCATCTGGTCCAACCTTTCTTGGCAAAAGCACAGTCTAGACAAGACAGTCTAGACCCCATCCAGCTGAACCTTAAAAGTGTCCAACACTGGGGAATCCACCACTTCCCTGCAGAGATTATCCCAGTGCCCAGGGCTGCAGAGGGAGGGCCTCACTTGGAGGAACCTGGTGTGAATCCAGAGTAGTGCTCACCAGAGGAGCAGCGTGGCCATGCAGGGAGGCGATGATCTGTTCATCCCATTCTGCCTGCGTCAGCATGGGATAGACTTACAACCAGGCAGCTAGAGCTGCATTTGTACACTTGAGAGCCCAAACTGAAAGGAAAAATCACAGCTCAGCCTCCAGGCAGGGCTTGGCAAATCCACCATGACTGCAATAAACCCCGCTGATTTGGTGCATAGTTGGAGTAACCCTGCTGGTTTCACTGGAGCCAGCCCAGATTCTCCGGGGTGGTACAGCAGAGGACAGCCCTGCCCAGGAAAGCACAGGCTGCACCTGGCTGGGCTCCACTCTGCCAGCATGAGTGCAGGGGAACTCTTCTCTGAAAGCCTTTGCAAAGGGTGTGACTCCAACAGTTGTTCTGCTCGTGATGACCACGGCCTGTGTGTGGTTTCCCCCCAAGCCCACAAGCCCTCCAGTCCCTGACCCCAGCCACCGAGCTGCCCCCCAGCAGTAAAAGTGGCTGTTCAGCCACCCATGGGCATGAGAAGCGCTTAGGGAAGGGACTGCAAGATCCATTGGCTCTCACTCATCCAGGTGTCAATGAAACACCCAAACTGCAAATCTTGTATTTGTGAAGGCAAGAAGCTCATCTTAAATCATTGCAGCGATGGGAGCCTGCCCACCAAGATACACCTGCCCTACAGAGGCTGGTCCCATAGCAAGAGAAACAGGCTCATTTGAGGATTGTTTGGATGGTGCTTGATTTCTGTATCTGCTTTATTGCTTCCTCCCAAGTGCATTGCTGCCAAGCCCCCCAACTACAGGACTGCGCTGTCATGTGGTCCTCTCCTCACTCGACTTCAGCATAATGCCTGAGAAAAGCCACACTACATCCTAAGCATTTGACAGCTTCTTGGTCTGAAGTCAAGGAAAAATTTGCCTTTTGCGTCCAACAAAAACCTCCAGTTTGTGAGGGTTTGTCATAATCTTCCTCGTGCTTCTGCTTTACCTAGGGAGACCCCAGAGCCCTTAAGGGACCAACAGGACAGCTAGAGACAGACCCAGCTTTATAAGGCACACAGGCTGAGAGTGCAGGTTGGGCTTCTGCAACCTCCATTTGCTCTTTGATGTGGTTTTTGTGTCCCAGCATCATAACAAAGATGGAACAGCACCATCATGACCCTCAGGACGCATCTCCTACCACTGCCCGTTTCTAGGCACAGAGAAAGCTGGAGGAGGGGGTCTGGGCTGTCTTTAGTGTTGCAGTTTCTCAAGCTCATCTGCAGGCAAACAGATTTCTTACAGTGAAGCCATTTTTCTCTGATCTCACGGGATTCCAGCATAAACAGAAGATGGCTTCCAAGCTTTAAAGCAATCTTCACCCTTGAGGTCCCCTCTCCATTTTGCAGGCTAATTGAAAGTCAAATGCTTTTAATGCGTAGCTGTCAATGAGAACCTGAACCTGAAACAGGGGTGAGAGGTCCACAGTCCAGTGGAGTGCCATGACTCGAGCACAGCTCTGATGTCACAACAGCATGCATTAAAGACACACTTGGGAGAGAACACTGGTATGAAATGGGTTCGGTCCTGGGGTGCTGCTGTGCTCCTACACCTTCCAGTTGGAGCCAAGGAGAAGCAGGCCCCATGGTTTGTGTTTCCAAAGGGGCTGAGCTGATGAGCAGAGGAACCTCACCTTCCCCCAGAGAATGCCAGCTGCTTTCTCTGTGACTCCAGCAATGCCACATCCTGACAGCAGGATGCGGTGCTGCAGCTGCAGCCCTGCCCAGGGACATGCATCGAGGACCTGCTCCATCAGACGAGTCATTCCCCTGAGAAGCTGTGCCTGGAACTCAGCACCTAGACCTAGGCACAACCAGAGAGCAACCCGAGGCAGTACACGCTGCACTCCACAAACTTCATCTATGTCCCTACATGCTCCTTGCACCCCAAACTCTGGAAAACCTGAAGAGGTATGTTACCCCCAAGGTGTGGGGGAGCACTGTGAAGGGCTGCAGCGATAACAGCTTTACAGAGGCTAATGAAAGGCGAAAGACCACAGTGTGTCCTGCCAATCCAGATAGAAAGGATACTAGGGCCGTTGGCACTGCTTGGCAGCCTGCCATGAGAAATAACTTTTCAAAAATAGAAGCATGCTAATCTCAGGAACCTGCTGGTATTGTCAGTGACATTAATGAAGTGTTTTGAAAACCAGAACAAATGCCTTGGCTTTTTGGGGCTGTGCCGCCCCTTGTAATTTTCCAGCCCAGCCGAGGAATGGGCCGGCAGTGGCAGTATGCTGCTCTTTGTGCCGCTCTGCTATCCTGCATGCAGCCCCTCCAAGAGCAGTGGCATGGGGTCGGCTCTGCCAGGCTCCCACCAAGCTTGGCACCTGTGCAGGAAGGTCTGGCCAGCCCTCAGCACTCAGGGAAGAGGCTCCCAGAAGCAATTTCCTCTGTGAAGCAAAACCAATTAAGCATACTCAATGGATATAGCACCGGGGGGAGGTGGGAGCTCACTCTCTTTCTCTTTCCTCTTGGCTTCAAGCCTTGTCTCAAGCCCCCTCTGGGTCCTTTTTCACTCCCTGAGGTCCCTCTCCAGCTCCTGCTTCTTTCTCCTCCTCCTCTTCTTTACATCCCCACACATCTCCAGCTCTCTTTACCCCAGTCTTTGGTCTCAGACAAACCATGTGATGATGTGCAGCCTGGAAGCAGTCCTGCAGTTTAGTTGGGGCTGTTCAGCCTGGAGAAGAGAAGGCTCCAGGGAGATCTTATAGCGGCCTTCCAGTACCTGAAGGGGCTACAAGAAAGCTGGGGAGGGACTTTTCATACGGGGAGTTAATGACAAAACAAGGGGAAATGGCATTAAGCTGAAAGAGGGGAGGTTTAGCTTCACTGTGAGGGTGGTCAGACACTGGAACAGGTTGCCCAAGGAAGTTGTGGATGCCCCCTCCCTGGAAGTGTTGAAGGCCAGGTTGGATGAGGCTTTGAGAAACCTGGTCTAGTGGAAGGTGTCCCTGCTGATGGCAGGGGGGTTGGGACTGGATGAGCTTTAAGGTCCCTTCCAACCCAAACCATTCTATGATACTATGATTATTTCCTGAGATGTTATACTGTTTACAACAGTAAGTGGAGGCACTTCAGGACCCTTTCAAATGAGGGAGTACCATCCTGAATGCTGACCTGCTTCTTGAGAGCCTCTGGATACTCCCCCTCTCCCTGCCTGCTCTGCTCCCCATCGTCTCTTCCCACCTCTCGCCTCCTGCCCAAGCAGACCCAAAGGGACCACTGTGGCTGCCACCCCCTGCGTTGCTCCCTGCGGCTGGCTGGCTGCCTTCCCAGCCACGCTGCTCCGATGGACAGATGCTTCCATGGCTACCATGGGTGGCAACTTCTCCAAGGCTGTTTTTCTCGGCCCTAGGACAGCTCCCTCCAACTGGTGGGGAGAAGAGGGCAGATACAGCTTTACTTCTTCTCCCTTTCTCTCATTGTTCCAACAAATTCATGAGGATATATTGTAGAAATGGGAACAGCCACAGCTCTGTGCACCGTGGCCAGGGCCCACAGGATGGCAAATTTGCCCCTGGCAGAAGGGCTTTGAATTTCTGGATGGTAGATGTTGAGCACTGGGCTCAGGCTGGCAGACTGAGAACAGATGTGTGGACAACCTGCTGGTCTCTTCCCTTTCTGATGTCTGTGAATCACAGCCTTTATACACAAACACTCAACCCTAACTCCACTTCTCAGGCTTTCCACCTGAGGAATAATCAAGTAGCACTTTGTGAAGGAGAAAGCAGCAGAAGCCAGGGTGCTCACTTCTGCAGCCCACCCCTCCCCAGCCCATCACAGTGCCACAGGACCCCCTGGGGTACTGACCGCTCCAGCACAAGGCAAGTCCTGCACCTGCTCAGGTGGTATCCAGCTCGCTGCAGGCTCAGCACATCTCACTGAAGGGGCACAGACAAGTGTCTGTCCATCTCCTCCTCTGCTACTCTGTCTTGGAAGTTTTCTCACCACTCCTCTCCTTACGCAGCAATTAGTAATGCTTCATTTTCAATGCCTCTGCCAACCATGACATCCACTCTTGTACACTCAAATCTAGGACAAGGTAGCACAACCTAAACTCTGCTGTGAATCTCACTTGACTTGTGTTTTCGCCTGGCAGACACCTAGACGCCTAATTTGATCTCACAGGCCAAACAGGGTTCTCACTACTTAGAGCAGTTATGGTCGGACCTGCACAAAAACGTCGGCAGCTCAACGGCCCCTCTCCTGGTTGCTGTCCAGCAGTGCATGCACAGGCACTGCCCGGCCACTGCCTTCCTGTGGTCAGCGTTTCAAATTCCCCTAGGAACTCCCCTGGGAAAACCCAACGTGCCCCTAGTTGAGCCAGCAAGAAAAATGTCACTGCAGGCTTTGGCAGAAAAGGAGCAAGACGGTGTCTCTAAAACTGTGTAATACCAGAGGAGTATAAAGCTCCAACCAATCTCGTATCTAACATAGGCTGAGATGACAATATTGTTTGAGCAGAGAGCACAATGTGAAGCTTCCAGCTTCTTTGACCCCGATTCATTGCAGAAGTATCTTAGTGCTGAAGAGATCAGATTGATTTGTGCACACAGGGGCAGAGGACACAATAAACTAGATAAAAGCTCAATACACTAGTAACACATATGTTCAGCTCCAGCCCAGCCACAGCAGGTCAGGATCCTCTCCACAGCAATGTCTGCATGATATTAAATGGGTTCCCACCATTCCCGGGGTTCTGCTGACACCACGTCAGGTCATTTCAGAACAAAGTCCATTAGGCTGTTCCCACACCCAAAAGCTCCCTGGGCCTAGATGTAAGAAGCATCTCTCAGTCAGCACGCTGCAGTACAAGGTACATCTCAAGCCAAATACTCAGACGGTCTTCACCCAGGAGACACTTTCAAGGGAAGCTAGAACTGGCACAGCTTCTTTCAAAAGCAGCATCTGCCTGCTCCAGACTTGAATCACACTGCCTCATCAGCACAAAACACAGAAAAGAATCTTATACCCACTAGAGTTCAGCTCCCAAAGCCAGTCTTGCGAGGCCAAACCATCAGACTTAAGTTGGAAGTCTGCACAGCCTTCCCCCATTACTCACTCACGTGGCATGATGAAATCAGGGCAATCTGTTATCCTTCCACTCGTTTCTGCACAAAGTCCTACTGACAGTTCTGCTCAGCATTTAGTGTTCAGGCTGCCATCAACTCTAGTGTAAGCACTTCTGAGCAGGTAAGATCAGGAAAAGAGGAGAAACGTGGGCTTAGAACTGCATGCTCCGCCACTCTCTGCAGGGCCAAGCGGCTGTTCAGACAGGAGAAGGGCAGAGAGTGGGAAAAGCACTTATGTTATTCTTCTAAGCTATCAGATATGTGGCAGCCTTGAAGAAGCTTAGCATTACTGGGACTGATCAAGGAAACGAGTGTGATTTCTGAAAAGAGGAATCTTTTAGCTCTGATAAGCATTAATCAAGTAAGGATCTAAGCTTTGGCAGATGCAGCAGAGCTGGGAAAAACTGCCTGGCATATTTAATAGAATCCCAGACTGGTTTGGGTTGGAAGGGACCTTAAAGCTCATCCAGTTCCAACCCCCTGCCATCAGCAGGGACACCTTCCACTAGACCAGGTTGCTCAAAGCCTCATCCAACCTGGCCGAGAACACTTCCAGGGAGGAGCAGCCACAGCTTCTCTGGCCAACCTGGGACACTGTCTCACCACCTCACAGCAAAGAATTTCTTCCTAATATCTAATCTAACACCCTTGATAAAGGAGTGTTACCTTCATTTGTCAGCAAAGGAAACTGAGGCAAGGAACAGCTTTGAGTTGCCTCCTGCCAGGCAGAGGCAGCACCAGATGAATAGCTAGTTTTTTCAAATAAAACCACAAACTCCTGAGCCATATGCTGTGCTACCAGAAAATGTGTTTTATAAAAAGCATGTCTGAGGACAGAAGCAGGTCTGTGTGGAGAAAGCATTCACACTGTGCCTCTACTGATTACATCACATCTCTGTTAAGCAATTGGTTCAATTAAAATTTTGAATGAAGCTCTTGTAATAGCTGGTCACCAAAAAATGGGTAGAAAAATCACTGATCAAGATCAGAAAGGCTTGTGCTCCTAACTCAGGTGCCACTGTTTCTCTCATAAAAATAGTATGCGGTGTTACAATATGTCAGTTCCCAAAACATTTCTTGGTGCTGCTCCTCCAGGTTGCTGTTGGCCCAAATGACACCATTTATTGCTTCCAGGCCGGCAGTAGCAATAAACCACTTCATTCTGCTGACCAAAAATAAATCAATGCCTGAAGCCAAACTAAGACATCAGTTAGAGCAAAGGAGACCAAGGAAGAAACATGGAAAGTTTTGTGAAAGGGTCATTTAGATAAGTGACAAAGTGTGTGTATGCTGATTGCAGAGCTATTTGTATTTAACTGGGAGTCAAACCTTGACGGCTGACTCGCCTGCTTGAAAACAATACGTAGAAGAGAGAAACAAGAGGAGCTGAAAGTATTACAAGAAGTTCATGTAAAACTTAGGTGAGGAAAATTTTTCAGTTTCATTAACCATTCCAACAGGAATTCACCATCAGGAAGGTCGACTGACTGTGTCTTCTGCTATGGCAGCAAATGCACAGCTCCAACTTTGTTCATCGTACATTGTAGCCAAGCACAGGAACAGACCTCCCAGGGGGGCTGTGGGGTCTCCCGGAGAGGTGGCTTCTAAAGGACTGGCTGGACAAATATCATCCTGAGATGGGTTAGGTGGGGATAAGCACAAGTTGGAAGGGACCCATAAGGATCACTGAGTCCAGCTCCTCACTTTAGGGGAAGGACCAAGCCAGGTCAGCTCATACCTCCTTTCAAAAACAGGCCATTAAAACCCAAACAAATATTCTTATGTGAACATGTAACTAATCAGCATCTCAAATTTTGCCTGTTTTTTCATTTGATTGCTATGAAAACCATTGTGGCAATACTGTAAAATGTATCTATGGACTGCTTTCTCATAAACATCAGTAATCCTCCAGTTTAAAAGCTGATGGACATGAGGAGAAACAACACTTAAAAGTCCTTTTCAGACCTCTTTATTGTAGAGTTCTATAATGAGGATTTACTGTGCCATTCTGATAAGTTCAAATGCCTTTAACTTATAACTTGCTGCGTTGTAATCATAAAGGACAGTTTGTATTCATAAAAAGTACACAGCACTCTTGTATTTCTGGACAGAAAAAAAAGCATTTCAGCCAGCAAGGAAAAAAAAAAGAAAAAAAATCAACAGAGCATAAAATCTACTAACCAAATGCTGTAATTTAAACTTACAGGATGAGATTTTTTAAGAGTTTTACTGGTGTTTATTCCTAAACACTCAAGGTTACTAAAAGTGACATCGCCCACTTACAAAAAGCCAGTGACAATGAGGACTACTTCAGGGAATTTTTTTCTCCCCACTCTGAAAGTAGCTGCACAAAATGTTGGCAAATGAGCAACCGTCTGCTTGGATTTTGCACCTAGCAGTAGAGAAGAAAAATGTTCTTACGAATGTAGGAAAATGAGTTTAGACAGTCACCAAAACCAGTCCAGAAATTTATGAACAACTGATTTTGGTTATAAACCAACTAGATCTCAAAGCCACCTTCTCAAAGCCATCTTCTCATTAAAATAATCCTTCCAATTAATGTCCCAAAAATGTTTCTCATCACAGATAGACTTAAACTTGCCTCCCTTGCAGCTGAAGCACTGAACACAGCTCTGACATGCCATATGAAGTCTATTCTACAGCACTTGGAGCAGTGGGGTACAAATACAGAGACAGCCAATTTCCACCTGCTACCCACCACTCTATAACAAAGTTGAGGTAAGATGGAATCACCTCCATCCATCTTGTGTTTTATAAAAATGCAATTTACAAAATCAGTAGCTTATTGATTGCTTGGCAGTGTCTCTCCCCCAACCTGAGCAAACAGCTATTACCCACGTCGGCTAAGTCAGACAGGACCTACTTCTACACTCGCATGAATGTAGCTCCTGCCTGTGTTACCTGTAAGAGAAGAGGAATGATATAAGCATGACTGCATTATGTCATGGCCACAGTTTTGTAGGGACCTGCACTTTCTGATCTATTACTGCTTTTAGTGCTGTGAGGCAATTAACAACAGACATTTTCCATTACAAGCATCTCCTTACAAAATATTTATTCAACATAAAAATCCAGAAATGGAAAACAGACATAAGCTGCATGGAAAAGCATAGGCTATTATGTGCCATTAAGTCATTAAGTGCAGCAGCATTTGATCTTGCACGTACTTGAAATACTTTGCAGGCACAGCTTCTGATTAGTCTCCTGTGGCAGGACACCTGGCCCTGTGCAGCTGAGGTGGAGAAGCCAAGGTGCTTGTGAAGCCAGCACGCTGTCCCCTCTCACCACCTCGAGAGGCAGAGCTTTCACTCCTCTGGCCAAGGAATGGCCACACACCCTTTGTACTTGAGGTTTCCAGTTTGAAGTATCCAGCATCTAGGTGCACCTGCAAGTCCAATAACAACTCCTTCAAGATTTGGATCTTACTGTCACCTCCCAGCGATTCCCACAGAAGAGAAAGCCCTCAGTATCATTATGATCTGGCTCCTTCAGTGAGGTACTCTGCAAGGTCCACCTTCTACAGATGCTTAGAAGCACCCATCAGATGTCTAATACCTGCTTCCAAAGGATGACCATCCTGATGACCGCAATAACTATATCCTACAGAGATAACCATCTATATTCTGTCTTCAACCCAATGTGACTTCAGATAATCTAGGTTTAAGGGCAGCCATATGGGATGATAACCACTGTGCTGGTTAGCAAGTTCCAACTCCAGTCACTCCTACTGGCAAGAATGACATTTACTAGAATCATTTTGCTAGGCTCAATTAGATGGATCAGAACGAAGGAAACTCAGTTCATTTGCTCTGTACCTTCTATTAACCAGACTTAGTGATCAGAAGAATTTCTCACAGGAAAACAGATGGCTCAGAGGTTGATAATGGGGGAGAGTTTCCATTAAAGTTGCTGCTTCTGATCCAGTCCAGACTAACTTTTGTTGCCTTCTGTTGCTTCCTCTGTAAAACAAGCAGAGGAGTTTAACACCCATCACAGAGACGCATCCATTGCAAAAGCCACTCACATCAAATGAGAACATTCTCCACCCTGTGCAGCATGAAGCCCACAGGAGCCGAAAAAGAGAAAGAGGATGAGACAGCACGTGAGACCTGCCCAGCCATTTTGCCTGCTACATGGCTTAGAGGAGATATTTTTCTCTGGAACACTAACGCTGTGTACAAAAGTCAGCAAAGAAAAACATTCTTGCCTGACAAAGAGAACCTGTTCCATCTCAATGTATGAGAAATGGGAAAAAGTCACTCTGGTTTGTACCACATTCCTTTCCACATCATTGAGGCTCTCCAAAGAACGGGAAATATGGAAACAGCTGTTCCCAGGAGACTCGAATGGGAAGAGCAAGATGAAATACATAGAATTACACTTTTCTCCAAACAGATCCGGTATTGTAAATATCAATTTGGAAGATAAAGAATAATAAATATTAATTATCCTTTCAGAAAATCCTCTCATACCCTTTCAGCCACCTAGCAAACACTTTTAACTGCAAATCCTCAGGAGTCTATGAGTAAGCTGTAAAGCTATCCAGTGAGGTGATGCAATCTATTTTTTATACCCCTGCCAGCTGCCTTTAAAATTTGCACTGGTCTAATGCGAACATGTTATAGAGAAGAATTCCCATTAATGGAGAGGGAGCCTGTCCTTCCCCAAAGCCAATTCATCTTTCTCTTCTGTGACAGACAGACTGTAAATCTCTTGGTGTCCCCCACTGCAGCTGCATGTTCTTCAGGCTTTTAACCATCCATATCTGTGAACTTTCTTTTCCCGTAATTCTGGACCAGACTAGAAGCTGTGATTTGAGAAGCCTGTCCCTTTTCCCAGCACTGGAAGTCATTCAGTCCTTTCTGCCCAGCTTGAAATAAGGCTCGCTCCAATTCATCCAGCCGAGCCACCAGCGCTGATGTGTCTTCATTGTAGGCATTCTGAGAGGAGTCCATGATACGACGAAAACGGCTAATAAACGTCTAAAGAAGATAAGCAGAATTACTGACAGGTAACACAGAGACGTCTTCAGCTCAAATGCTAGAGGCCTGAGCTTTCAAGACTAAAATGCCAAAGGTGCAGGCACAACTAGTCACGGGTCTGCAAACAGCACAGCACCTATTAACCTTGAATACAAAGACAAAACCATTTCCTGCCTAAGCTGGGACAGCAAGCACCTGATATGCTTACTGGATGGGAAGAAAGCATGGAATTAGATTTTGGTTGCTTCCTAATGACAGGTTTGAACAGACCACAGGGTATAACACAATTACAATCCATTCCATCCCACTTCACAAGCAATCGTTGCTTTAGAGCGGGTGGAATGCCACTGCAGCTACTGCAGGAACATACAAGCTGCAACTTGTGAACGGCCTGGAAGTTAAGCCAAACCACCACTATAAAGCATGTAAGTATGCTTGTATGTCAAGTATGCTGTAAAAACAGTTAACCACAAAAAAAGTCAAAAACCACATATCTACAGCTAATAAATAGCATTCTAAAAAGCTAAACGACAAGACATATTTAAGGATTTTTGCTTCCCTCCTTATCTTTGCTTTTGGGAATAATAAAAAAAAAAATAAAGGTCAAAACTCTCTGAAAACTGAGCTTTGTTATTTCAGAAGCTGATTTTAGAATCATCAGAACTGTACTATTTTAGAGATTTACTTATAGAATAAATATATTATAAATTAATAGCTCTCATTTTGGCTTTGTCACCAAAAAGTTATACTTTACATTTATAGTTCCTGAATATTTGGGAGAGGGTTTTTTTCATAGAATGGAATCATAGAATCTTTTGGTTGGAAAAGACCTTTTTGATCATTGAGTCCAACCGTACCCATCCACTACTGAACCAGATCTCTGAGCACCTCATCTACGCGTCTTTTAAACACCTCCAGGGATGGGGACTCCACCACTTCTCTAGGCAGCCTGTTGTAGTGTCTGAGAACCCTTTCAGTGAAGAAATCTTTCCTCACATCCAATCTGAACCTCCCTTGGCACAACTTGAGGCCATTTCCTCTTGTCCTGTCCCTTGGTCCTTGGTTGAACAGACCCACCCCCACCTCTCTCCACCCTCCTCCAAGGGACTTGGACAGAGCCAGAAGGTCTCCCCTCAGCCTCCTTTTCTCCAGGCTCAACACCCCCAGTTCCCTCAGCCACAAGGGAACTCAGCACACTTGTGCTCCAGACCCTTCCCCAGCTCCGTTGCCCTTCTCTGGACACGCTCCAGCACCTCCATGTCCTTCTTGGAGTCAGGGGCCCAACACTGAACCCAGCACTCGAGCTGCGGCCTCACCAGTGCTGAGTGCAGGGGAATGATGACTTCCCTGGTCCTGCTGGCCACACTGTTTCTGATACAAGTCAGGATGCTATTTGCCTTCTTGGCCACCTGTGCACACTGCTGGCTCGTATTCAGACAGCTGTCGACCAAGTGTTTATGGCTGTTTTGTTTATTTTTTAAGTGAGCACAACTCCCTTCTTGTTTGCTTTCAATAAAAAGAAAGCATACCTTGTGTGCTTTGATTTTTCTGTCAGCAAGAGATGTGTGATAGTGTGGCATTTTTTCCTAAGTAAGTCGTCCATTAGCAGAAAGAGAAAAGACAAGAAAAGGTGTGGTCACCTCCTCAGTGCAGAAAGCAAGCTTTCAGTGGACTACTCCAAGAAAGCAGCAGAGCTTTAAAGCCTCTCTGCATTAGCCTCCATTTAAAGTACTGAGAAAGAAAATAGAAAAAAAATAGCAATCATCCCAGACTACTTAGAGAGCTGGTGGAAGAAATCTCAGAGCTGTTAGTGGTTACCTTTAAAAGCTCAAGGAGTGCAAAGGTCCGGAAACTGGCAAAGATGCTATCTATCATGTAAAAGAGAAAGGGAAGATGGAAAGGGAGAAAGGAAGAGCCAAAGAGTTATAAATTGATCAGTATCAATTCCTGGAAACATCCTGGAACAAATAAGCTACAGGTGAACTTCTGCAAGAAAACAGCGAGAAGAGTAACAGCCAAAATAGGCTTGCCAAGAACAAACTTTGAGAGACCAGGCCAGTTTCCCATGATGGCAGGATGCCAGGCCTGACAACAGGAGGAAGAGCAGCACATAGGTATCTGTCACAGGGCGTTCTTGCAAGATGCAGCTAAACCACCCGTAGGTGATCAGTAGAGACAATTACCCATAGCTCCCATCAGGAACAAAGAAGTCACTGAGTAGAGTTCAACAGGAGTCTACCTGGAACCGAGTACTGATTGATATATTAATTAATAAGCTTACTAAAGGAACAGATGTTTATTACATTAGCAAACAACATGCAGGAGAAGGTGGAAGAATGACTGTAAGCATGTTGGGGAGCAGAACTCTTGCTGAAGGGAGTGCACCCTCAGCAAGTCTGCTGACAACACCAA
>NW_010335067.1:19275-21107 GCF_000700745.2 Antrostomus carolinensis
AGAAGTTCTTCACTGTGAGGGTGGTCAGACACTGGAACAGGTTGCCCAAGGAAGTTGTGGATGCCCCCTCCCTGGAAGTGTGGAAGGCCAGGCTGGATGAGTCTTTGAGCAACCTGGTCTAGGGGAAGCTGTCCCTGCTGATGGCAGGGGCATTGGGACTGGATGATCTTTAAGGTCCCTTCCAACCCAAACCATTCTATGATTCTATGATAATGATCCTGACAAACCAGAAAGATCCTGTGAAAACAAGAGGAAGTCATTCAGCTGGGACTAATGTAAGGTTTTACATTAAGGCAGAAATCGGGAAGCGTACAAATGCAGGAAGGGGAACAACTGCCTGCGTATGCAATCTGTACCATCTTAGTGTGGCCTGCAATCCAAACGCGTATCAGTGTCACTCTGTCGTGAAAAACAAGACACTGCAGCATGATGAGCAAAGAGCATCATGACCTACAAAATTCACAAAGTAATCTTTTTGTTTTCATCAGCGCAAGTCCTGAGCAGGAGACTTGTGGGCTGTTTGGGGCACCGCACGTCACAGTGGATGCAGATCAACTGGAAAGATACCAGCAGTGCACAATAAGGACAATCAGTACTTGGAAGACAGGATCCACAAAGAAATACCAAATGAATTGGGACTGCTGCAGGAAGGAAGAGAATAATCTGTTCTTAGTGTTTACTTTGTATGAGACAAACAGAACAGAGCTTGTATTGCTGTGAAGAAGCTTTAGTTTAGCAATTAGAGGAAACCTTCTAATATGAGGATGGCAAAGCACTGAAACAGACTGCCCAGAGCAGTGTGAAGTCTCATCATTACAGAGCTTTAAAAACACAGTAAAAAAAACAGAAATCATAGTGAATTAACTCTGCTTTGCAGGACAGGTAGGATTAAATAATCTTATGTCTCCTCTAGTCCTGTTTTTACAGGATTTTATGAAATACTGTATTTACAGTGTGATAACTTCAAGCTAAAATTACACTCCTGGATGCATACTTGAGGCTTCCACCACTAGACTGTGCAGTTGCCAAAAGAGTGATCCTACAGCTTGATCTAGAAATCCACATTCAATCCACGAGTCATTTGGATTAAAATAGGATATTTTTCCTGAAGACTGCTGAGCAGCTGGGAACAAGAGGTAGATGGAAAAACATAAAACCAAATTTCACAACTTAGTTCAGATACTTGCCTGCAGGAGAGTTTGAGCTATCTCAGGATTCTCTGGATTGTCAAAATTCAGGAGCTGGGAGCCAAATCCATAGTAGTATGGCCCCATTTTATGCAGATCAACCACATTGGCATCAGCGCTGAACACCGTCCTCCAGGCTTCCTTGTAAATTTTTGGCAGTTCCACAGAAATTATTCTTCTTTTGCTGTCACACAGACCTTTAGCAAGCCACAGAGGTATTTCCAGCTTCGATCCCTGCGTGAATGAGAAAACCCATCAGTTGTCCTTGCCATGAAAATCTATGTAAAGCAGCCCCACACACAGGGAACTTTATTAATGAAGATCCAGTATGACAAAAAGTCAATTTTGCTTTCAGAAGAGTCTACTGTAATTGTAACATAAAGCAGACACACTTTAGAGGTGTTAATTGATACTGCGGAACTCTGAAAGGGGATTTTTTTAATCAGTGTTATCTAATAATTGTCAGATTATTAAACACCAAAAGATAAGAAATCCCCATGCCAAATGCACACAGCAAAGGTAATGGATGACTTTTAAAGAGGTCGCTAGAACCGTGACTGTCCTCGCAGCGTCCCCAGGAGCAGAGGGCGGCGGGGGCCGGGGCAGCGCCCACCGAGGCACGGCCGCGCCTACAGCTCCCAGCGT
>NW_010335068.1:0-51114 GCF_000700745.2 Antrostomus carolinensis
CTACACTGCTCTCTAATAGATCATTCCTCAAAACAAATGTGTTGTTAGTATGAAAAATTAATGGAAACAAACTAAAAGTATAATTTATGAATGAAGGGAGATTTTTCTATTTTTTCTACATTTGGTATCTACAAAAGATGGAAAATTATTACCTTCAATTACAATCATGAGATTTGGTTGGTTGATCGCACGAAAGTTACAGCAAGTGTGCTAGATAAAAAGAAAAAAAAAAATTGGGGTTCTCAAGAAAGCTATAAAAAACTAACATCACTAAAAAGCGTATGAATCTACATGAAAATATATGTAAACATTTTAATTGCCATGCAATTTCAGTAGGATAACAGTTTGGTCAGATATGCAGGGGCAATATTTTTCCTAAAATAACTTTTGAGAATAGGTGAGTTAAAGGCATGCAGTGCTCAAACTACATAGTGCTGCTCAGCCAGACCTGTAGGCAGTCAATGTTTCATGTAAGTTAGTAACATATTAATTCATATTAATCTTTGCACTAATTGAAAACAAGAAGTTAGTATTCCCAGGTGGTTGAATCTGGGCCTAAATCCTGAGAGGTGAAGACCCTTGTCAGATTTCCTTGACCCTTGTCTGATTTCCTTGTCTTTTGTCAGATTTCTTTTGCTCTGAGTAACTACTGGACACCAAGAAAATATCGAGTATGAAAGAAAGAAGTAGCTTCATGTTGGATGAAATCTGGAAATCTAGATAAAGATTTAAAAAGCAGTTCACCCCAAATCCAGATGTATCAGCAAAAAAGAAAAGCAGAAGAAGCAAATCTGCAAAATATGATAATTTAGATGGCTTAGAGGTTTTCAGTTAACTGAGAGCATCACCAGTTAACTGAGAGCTCCATGAAGTTCTTGTTACACTCCTTAACAATATAAGAATACTGAACATACTTAAAATGTAACTTGGAAGAAAAAGACATTCATACACATCTTTGAAAGTGTCAGGCTTTGTAGATGATGTCTTATGGCTATTCAGTTTGAAAAAGATCTGTAGATGCTTACATACACATAGTCTAAGAGACACTTTTGTTAGTCAAACTGTCAAAGATGTCATTGTATGTCTTTGATGCATTTATTAAAAAAAAAAAAGTCTGTTAATATTAGATTTATTGTATGAAAGATAGTTCAAGGGAATGTATTTTTAAGATAGTCTCGAGTCATTTAGAAGTAGTTGCTATGTAATGTTAGTGCTCATTTTATCCCATGTTGATCAGCTAAAATGAAAACACTTAATAAAATTAACTTCTCTCAGATTCCTTGACTTTAATCACTAAAGATCATGGTGATCAACTCTTAGAAAGGGAGAAATAATGTCCTGGTATGGTTGGACCATAATCCTCTCTTGTGCCTCAAAGGCACACACCTGCGCAAGGTAGTTGTTGTCTATTGTACCTGTGTGATTACCCATCATAAAAACTTATATTAATCCTAGAAAGCACCCAGTGAGGATAGACGCCTAAACAATATATCTAAATTTAAAAACACTCAAACAGTATGTGGACATTACTTTCAGAAGAGACTTCTGCACTCTGAAAGGATAGAAGAAAAAGGGAAAGTGGTGGGAAGATGATGTCTGTGCCTACACCTTTCTGTAGCAGGTCTCCTGATCTGTATTTGTGGCATACTTCGTGATTTCTCAGTGTTACCAGTTTGGGATTGATTTGGGAACTAGATATTATTTATTTATTTATTTATTTATTTATTTATTTATTTATTTAATGGGGAGTAAAAATTACAATGGGAGAATTCAGAAATGCCTTAATGTATGATGGAATTATTCTGTACAGAAACTAATTGTATGTGACTAGGAATGAGCAGGTAAAACTTCTTATTGTCAGTAGAACTGCTAATACAATTTCAGTACAATATCCATACATCCTTATTTCATTCACTTCAAAATCTTGCTTAAAAATCTCTTTTTATCATGATATAATGCCACGAAATGACAAAGGAATAGAAGAAACCACACATACACACACAAAAAAAAAAAACAAAAAAACAAAAAACAACCTAGCACATAAGGGAAAGATTTTATAAGAACAGCATTACTACCATAACAACAATCTATTGTATGTAGAGTTTCTCAACTTTAAATGCAGATTTATCGTTTTAGTGGGTAAGAAAGAGAGGTGCCCAGCTGTAAATCATAAACTTGGGTTTCCAGCACTGAAGATATTTTTCTTGGTATTAAATCTGTTCCAGTGAAAGCATGTTAAATTGGTTCACTGTATTCTAATAAAACAGGTGGATTTAGGCAGTGAAAATTATAATATAATAGAGACCAAATACTGCTGAAAAGAAAAAGAAAGGATGTGTTGCCATAATAGTAATTAAAAGAAGTTAACATCTAGTGTATGAGGAATGAACTGAAGAGATTAAACTGGAACTTAATCTCATAAGAAGTGAAATGAAGGGCAGAAATAATCACAAACCACAAAGTGGGCAATATTTATGGTTGATTGCACCTGAGTCATATGAATGTGTACATGAAGCTTTGATATTTCTGTCTAGAAAACTCCATGAAAAATGCTTGTGCATGTCATTCATGCATGTGCTGTACAACTCCCTGAACAGCGAAGCTGAAATAAAAGATATGTTATAAGTGTAAAACATTCTGGAGGACTGCAAGTCAGTTCTGCAGGTCATGCAATACATCAAAAGGGCATCAGAGTTACTATGCCTGAAGAAACCATATTCACTGGGAATTTATAGTACACTAAATGCATTCCCAATATATAAATATATAAAAATCATTGGATAAGTCCAGTGTTATTAAACAGTGTATACACAACATCCATTTTTTTTCAGGATTTCAACTGTTACATAGCCCAGTCAGAATAACTATTTTTTCTCTGTAGAATACTACAGATTAGACTCAGAAATCCCAGCCACAGGTTTTATAGTTAGGATACCAAAACCACACTGTCTCCCTCTTTCAAAATGACACCTGAGTAAAAGAAAAACAAATCCCTTAAATAAGTACAAAGGAAGAAATCAGGGCAATGTGAAAAGAAAGTGAAAAAATGAATTAAGCTTGTTCTAAACAAAGAGTTCAAAAATAGAGTATTACATGGAAGTTAAGGCAATTGCCTTAAATTTTACTGTCTTAGGATATGTTATCATCCATAAAAGGACTCCCATAATGGTATAGGACCTTTAGTGCAAATAAGAATATATTTTACTTTTGGAGCCTGACCAAGCTACAATATGGGAGTGAGTACTTCTATTCCTACTGATGTATCTTCCAAACGTATGTGTACAGTGTCATAATACTTGAAGGCCTCTTACTGTTTTCAGAACTTATCCTCCAAGCACATTGTCTCTTACCACTCTACCTTGAATCTATACAGAGACACTTTCAAAGTTCAGCCTTACTCTTACAGGTAATGCAGACATAAACTAGCTGTGGCAAGATGGTACATTACATTCAGATATGCCCTCCAACATTAAAAGAGAGGCATAGCCAGAAAAGATAGGTCCAAATACTATACACAGATAGGATATCTGAAAAAGATCCTGGGCACATTCATCTCTTCAGACACTCAGATTAAAGTATACAGATCCACAAATTTTCATATTTCCTAATATACCTGAAATCTATTGCTCCCACAACCAGATCAATTTTCATTGTGGGCGCAGAAGGTAAACACCTCTTCCAAAAATAAGAAGCATGCTCAGTTACAGTGAAGATTCATCTAGAACATCTTCCCATCTCTGAAACTAGCCAATAAAGAAGCCTAAACAGTAAATACATAAATGTTTACCTCGTTGTTATCCACCAACTGCTTCCAGAGATGAGTGACTTAGATTTCTTATTAAAGAAGCAGTATATTACTACAGTACATATTACCTAATTTTAGGTGTCTGTAATCTATACATGCAGCTCTACATCTCAATTAGTGTCCTTATTCAACCTCAGTAGTCCATAGAGAGAAAAAGAAACTTGGGGGACAGGTTAAAGGAACCACAGAGATTGAGGTGACTGTCTCAGATTTAGATTATTTCTTCAATTTCTACAGTTGCATTTTGAATCAGTGTAAATATTTGGCAACACAAATATCTGGTTCTCAGTTACAGAGCACAGTTTAGCTGTGCTCTGTAACCCATGTTTAATGCTATTCTTCAGCCCAAAAGTGTTCCTTTCAGTGAAGGATACTGAATAATGAGTTTGTTGTGGTTTAACTCCAGCCGGCAACTAGAGCACCATGCAGCTGCTAAGTCACTTCCCCTCAGTGAGGTGGAGGAGAGAATCAGAAGGGTGAAAGTGAGAAAACTCATGTGTTGAGATAAAGACAGTTTAATAGGTAAAGCAAAAGCCATGTATACAAGCAAAACAAAACAAGGAACTCATTCACTACTTCCCATCAGGAGACAGGTGTTAGGGGCAATGGATGTAAGCTGGAACACAGGAGGTTCTGCTTAAACTTGAGAAGAAACTTCTTCACAGTAAGGGAGACAGAGCACTGGAACAGGTTGCCTAGGGAGGTTGTGGAGTCTCCTCCTCTGGAGACATTCAAAACCTGCCTGGACGCATTCCTGTGTAATCTCATTTAGGTGTTCCTGCTCCGGCAGGGGGATTGGACTAGATGATCTTTCAAGGTCCCTTCCAATCCCTAACATTCTGTGATTCTGTGATTCTGTTCAGCCATCTCCAGGAAAGCAAACATCCATCATGCATAACTGTTACTTAGGAAGACAAACACCATCACTGTGAACGTCTCTCCCTTCCCTGTTCTTCCCCCACCTTTATCTGCTGAACATGACATTATATGGTATGGTATATTACTTTGGTGAGTTGGGGTCAGCTGTCCCAGCTATGTCCCTTCCCAGCTTCTTGTGTACCCCCAGTCTACTCACTGGTGTGGTGGTGTGAGAAGCAGAAAAGGCCTTTACTCTGTGTAAGCACTGTTCAGCAATAGCTAAAACATCTCTGTGTTATCAACACTGTTTTCAGCACACATCCAAAACAGCCCCATACTAGCTACTATGAGGAAAATTAACTCTATCCCAGCCAAAATCAGCCCAGGGGTGAACATTTAATTTTCTTATAGTGATACTGTGTCACCTTGCTGAAATTATGCCTTGGCCCTAAAAAGATATTTTTAATTTCTTCTGAACCTGATCTTCTCACCATCATCTTCCACCTAAGGAACCTGAAGGTGCACAAGTCCATGGGACCCGATGGGATGCATCCGCAGGTCCTGAGGAAACTGACAGATGAAGTTGCAAAACCACTATCCATCATATTTGAGAAGTCCTGTCAGTCTGGTGAAGTTCCCGCAGACTGGAAAAGGGGAACATAACCCCCATTATTAAAAAGGGAAACAAGGAAGACCCAGGGAACTACAGGCCTGTCAGTCTTACCTCAGTGCCAGGCATTAAAGTTGGAATGTATTCGAAGAAAGGTGAAAAAATTGGAATGTCATGTATTTTGTCTAATTAATTCCCATATCCCATTGTTTACCAGTTCCTCCTGTTCTCAACCCCAAACGTGAACATAAAAGATAGTGGATGAAATTCCTTGTTATAATAATGTGATTGACAAACTACATACTGACTGAAGTAGAATTAGGTTTTTACCTCTTTTCTAATTGGTATTCTTGCAAATTCAATCAGGTATGTGACACACAAGTTAAGTGATTCTGTGTTTGTTCAATTCACATTTTATAAATCAAAGCCAACAAAAGAAGTTTCACAAAATATATCCTTCTATACAGTTTAGCAATTGATTTTTCTCTAAATTGTGACAAAAATTACATATGCTAAGTTATAATTACATGCATAATTTAGTAAAAAAAAAAAAATAAATATCTTGTTTTCTTATTGTAATGCATTGGATAAGAAAAACTAATTTTACACATTGAAGTCCAGACGAAGTTCATCTTGATGTTATGGAAAACATATATTTTACTGAAAAAAAAAAAAAAAAAAAGAAAATAAAGAAACCCTGATATAAAAATTAGTAGGACTAATGTTGTCAATGATAAATCATTCAAATTTCAAATTTGCATCACCTTTCTGATATTAAATGTTCGATACTTGTGATTTTGTGGAAAATATGCTCTAGGAAAACTTGAAAGTTATGTGTTTGAGAGTTTTTGATTTTCCTGTCATTAGAAGTTTCAGTAAAAATACTTCATTTTTAAGACACAAAAGAAAAAAAATTACGTTTCCTAAAGTTATCTGTAACCTTCCCCTAACCCAGTGATTCCTGAATGTTGAATGGAAAGTTAATGACTTGGTTGTGAAAGGCACTAGTCAAGAAGATGTGTAAAATCACATACTTGTCAACTTCTGGGCCCACACTTTAGGATAAATAATTGCCAAAATTAATTCTTGTTTCTGCCTTGTAGATGTGGTAAAGTGTATAAAATGTGTGCCTGTGTGTGTGTGTATGTACATGCATGTGTGTGCATAAATTAACATAGAAGACCGTTTTGTGTGTTTTGTGATAAAATTACAAGGCAATATTCTAAACTGAAGTGA
This sequence comes from Antrostomus carolinensis, assembly GCF_000700745.2. Classification (NCBI taxonomy): domain Eukaryota; kingdom Metazoa; phylum Chordata; class Aves; order Caprimulgiformes; family Caprimulgidae; genus Antrostomus; species Antrostomus carolinensis. The sequence goes on from NW_010335068.1 coordinate 6,510, forward strand.
TAATAGATTTTTTTTAGAACAGAGCGAATCAAAACCACAGATGGAACCTCTGCCATTTTTTGAAACATTACATTTGAGCTAAAAGACAGCTTTGACTTGTTGTAAGATACAAGCCAGTTTGCCTCTCAAGGCCAAGTATTTTTAATCATGAAATCTGCTAAGAGAAAGAAATAGTTTACTCTAGCTCTTCTCTCCCTCTATATTATCAATAAAAGTGAAGGAAATAGACCTTGATGTTGATTCTCTATCTGCTCTTTAACTTCTTTTTTATAAAGTTGAAATACTTCAGTGGCAAAAATAATCCTGATACTTTTTCAAAAAAATATAATTTTTTTCAGAATAACAATTTAACCCCCTATACACATTGAACACCTTCACCTTGACTGCTGAACACTCCTACAAATCCATGACCTTTGTGATTGTTCATATACAGAAATAGGTATGTGTAGATTCAATGGTATACAGAGCACGTTGATGATACTGTAAAATTACCTTGACTTGTTTTCTGTAGCAGGATGTAGCAATATTTGTACAAAGATGATCCCTTGTACAAAGTAATATGACCTTTCTTGAAGACTATATGTGTAATTTTGCTGTATGCTGCATATAGCAAGTTACAATCATATTCTAATACATTCTTAGACTGATGCTTCTTTTGATATTTTTATTATCATTGTTATAAAATCACTAATGTCCCTTTTTCTTAAGGACTAAATGGGCTTTTGTTTGTTTTTTTCAAGAAGTTGTTTTACCTCCTGCAGAACTGTGATTTTGATTCACTCTCAGTGAATGAATACACAGGATTTCCCTCAAATACCTTTAACAGAGGGTTTCTTTGTGTGTTTGTTTTTACTGTTAGCTTTATTGTACATCCTAAAAAGATGATAGAAAACTGGGTTTGTCAAGGTATGGGAGGTTCTCAATAGACCATACAATTCGTTACTGAATGTAAATGCTGTTATACTGGGCTACATAAGTACTTAGGAATCCATTGGTTCTTTATTTTTCCAGGTTGTGTTTTAAACATATGTCCACATTTTTTCCTTATTATTATATTTCCACCATTAGTTTTTTATCATTGCAGCATAAGCTTGGATAGAGATAGATTAATTAAGGTCACTTTCTGTAACTATCTTTTAAAAGTACATACTACTCTGAGCAATCCAATAATTGGTGTAAAATAACTGGATTTGTATATGGGAATTACTGTAAATTGACCTGAATTTTCCTAAAACAAGGTAAGAAAAATATAAAATAAAACAATTAATAAAATAATAATACAATTATTTCAAATTATATAAAGTAAAATGTTATAAAGTAATATAAAAATTAAATTATAAAAAAAGTACTGTGTCAATTCTGCTTTAATCTCACTGGCTTTATTTTCATACTCAATTGCCTTGGCTCATGTGTGTCAAGTCAAGGTGCTATACTGCATCTTGTGTAATACATGACAATTTTAAACTTGCTGCTGCAGTTCAGTTCTTGTATCACTGGTAAATTCACATTACCATATGTTTTTTGTCTTATGCTATATTCTGTTGGCTTTTATCTTGTGTGACTGTATATCACACATGGTCTGTCTCATGTAAAATATCTTTTTCTATCCGTCCATCTATCTATTTATTTATAAATTTGAAGTTTAGTTTTTTCTAGACTTGTTTTCAAATACCCAATCTGAAGCGCATGGAGCAGCTTTGACGGGCCTGTCCAATGTCTTATTTTCCTGGGACATTTTTGGACACAAACACAAATGGCTTGGTCTATTTTGAGTCTCCTTCTCTGGAGACATTCAAGACCCGCCTGGACGCCTTCCTGTGTAATCTGATTTAGGTTCCTGCTCTGGCAGGGGGATTGGACTGGATGATCTTTTGAGGTCCCTTCCAATACCTAACATTCTGTGTATCTGTGATTCTGTGATTCTGTGGTCTGTTTGAGCAAAGTATAAATCTCATTCAGGCACCATTTGCTTCCTGTGACAGGTGGAAAGAGAGAACTCCGTAGGCACACTGCACATCAATTTAGCAGCAAAATGTGAATGAGGAAGAAGAAATGGGAATAATAATGTAGACAGAGCTGTAGAAGTTAGATAGATTCCAAAAATCATAGAACAACAGCGCTGTTATTTTTCATAAATAGGCTTTTTGCCATTTCCACTCACTGTCAATTTCCTTTTTATGTCTGCTGCTCATTAACACTTCATACAGCACTACTCATCATCCTGTCCAGCTATTCCAGAAGATACATATTCTGGTTCTATTTAAAATCTATAGAAAAAATGTTGTGCCTGTGAAGTGGAATTTCACTTCTCTCTAAAATGTATAATATGAGGAAAAGGTACTGATCATAGAATCATAGAATGGTTTGGGTTGGAAGGGACCTTAAAGTCATCTAGTTCCAACCCCCCTGCCATCAGCAGGGACATCTTCCACTAGACCAGGTTGCTCAAAGCCTCATCCAGCCTGGCCTTAAACACTTCCAGGGAGGGGGCATCCACAACTTCCTTGGGCAACCTGTTCCAGTATCTGACCACCCTCACAGTGAAGAACTTCTTCCTAATATCTCATGCAAACTTACCCTCTTCCAGCTTAAACCCATGTCCCCTTGTTTTGTCATTAAGTGTTCTTATGAAAAGTCCTTCTCCAGCTTTCTTGTAGCCCCTTCAGGTACTGGGAGGCCGCTATAAGCTCTCCACGGAGCCTTCTCTTTTTCCAGGCTGAACAGCCCCAACTCTTTCAGCCTGTCCTCATAGGAGAGGTGCTCCAGCCCTCAGATCATCCTCGTGGCCCTCCTCTGGACTTGTTCTAGCTGCTCCAGGTCTCTCTTGTGATGGGGGCTCCTGATACTTAGAAGTCTAAATTATTGGGAATTTTTAATTAAAAAAAAAAAAAAAGAAACAAGAAAGCTACTCATGTCATCTATAGATGATTAATTGATTTCTAACAATTTAAGCAATTTCCATGTTTTAATTCTTGATTTAACAAAATAGAGAAGCTAATTAAGGTTAATAGGGTTAATCATCATGCAACTTATGACAGTCACATATGTCAGAAGTACTCCCAGACAGAAAGGCAAAGAAAAGAAATAGAATATAAATGCAGAGTAAAAGTGATAAAACACAACAAGATGCAAAGCATCATAAATTGCTCCTGTGGTAAAGGGGAAATAAATGTAACACCTTTTCCTGTTTCTATTAGAACACTAGCAAAATGGAACATAACTTCTGGAAACTTATTTAAGACTGCTAAAATATTTTCACTTTTACCAGCAATGTATTACACCTGCCTACTAGAGTATGGACTACTACTTACTACAGTCTAACTGTCTAACTTCACTCCCTAAAACCCATTCTAAATAACTATATACACCTCTGTAGTGACACTCAGAAAGGAAAAAAACAAACAAACAAACAAACAAACAACAACAACAACAAACCAAAACAGAACGGAACAGTATATCAACATTTTTTCCATAATCTCAAGATACCTCCTCTCTTTGCAGAAATTACCAAATTACTTCAGGTAATGTAAAAATCTGGTAAGGAAATAAATATATTCTCCATAATGCGTTCCTGTGTCTCACCATAGATGTATTTCCTTGGTGAAACACATATTCCATAATGTATTCTGGATGTGCAACAACAAGCCATTTCCCACAGTAGTGGTTCTAGAGGGGCAGAAGTAAAAATGAGTCATAGAGGCTAAACTGGGGGCTCTGGGATTGATTTTCAGCTGCTGAGGCTAGAGACATCTTGACCTCATTTTAGTGTAAGACCCAAGTGTGTGTCCACAGTTAAGATGCAATCAAAATGTTAAAAAAAACCTGACTTAATTTCTCTGAAAAATTAATAAAGGCCATGAAATCCTCCACCTTATGAATGATACTGCTAAGGAATCTTGCACCAGAAGAAACAGCATATTTCAGAAAGCAAATATTCCTACAAGAAGGAAAAATCTACATTTATATTATTTGTCTTCTACAAGTTTCTATATATGTGAAAGAGAATAATTTCTCATTGCTGGATAATTATCCTAATTAAAATGTGTAGAAATACAAATGGGAGCAAATGCACCATAGTATTTTCTTAAGACTACAGACATGAAAAACACCAACTTGTTCTTAATGTGAACTATCCAGTGTTGTGACTCACTTTATGATTCATGCAGTGCTTATTATGTAAGGCTGTTTATATTCTCTTCTAAACACTTGTTACTTTTTTGTGGCCTTTTATTTGGCCTTCATCCTTAAGAAAACTTCTATATTTTATTCTGTAAGATATGCTAGTTGGGTGGACCACTTAAAGTTGCACACTACATGTCCCTTTTTCTGTTTCTTTATGTAGTGATTGACTAATTTAAAATATATGGAGAGATGTTGTATCAACCCTATAGCTCTCGGCTCCCAAGCAAATCACCTAACCATTTCTCAGTGGTGCAATCCATTCATCCTGTATGATTCCTACATTCTTGATTGTATAGTGATCCAGTTTCAAATAGAGGAAATTTCCTAGAATGCACTATAATTTAATGATTAAGACATTTCCTGGCATTGAGAGAAGTTGAATTTTCCTCAGGTTTTGGAGAAAAAAAGAATCCAGATTTCACATTGCTGCGCACAGGACACTAGCAGCTTTCTGTTATTTAACTGACGGATACCAACACTGGGTACCTTTGGTAAACACACACATTCAGCCCAGTGCCTACTGAAAGACATTCTTCAATATCGAATATTTCTTTTGGCTGGCTCTAGGCAGTGCTTCACTGAGCACATGGACTTTTTGGCTTATGCTTTGTATTAGTCTTACTTAATGGACTATCAAGGGAACCCAGATGCATACAGCTCACGAGGTGTCATGCATCTCATGTGGTCAAATGCTAAGTCAAGGTTAGTTATCCTCTTCAGAAAAAGAAATAATAAAAAAAAAAAAATTAAAAAATCACTGTTTCCAAATAAAAAATAATTCCATTCTAAATCAGTATACAAAATAACCCCGAGAAATCATTCTTCGTAAAAACTGTTTTCCTTTTTAGCTATCTAAAATTAACTTATACGAATTGGGTTTTTTTTGTATGGTTTGGGATTTATTTGGGAATTAGTATATATAACTTACATGATCCAAATCTATAAAGAGCATAACCAATCTCAGATGTTAAACCAAAAACAATAAGAAGACAGTAATGATAAGCAAGATCCAGTATAATTTTAGTTATATAAGATACACTGATTTATTTCCAGCCTAAATAAAACAGAGTAACAAAAATATACAAGAGAGATGTGATTTAAGTAGCTGCTTGTTCATAACCTAAGGCCAATTTAGTGAGAGTTAGAAGACACAAACCTCCAGTCTTTAGAATTCCTGCAATTATCAGAGGGTCCAGTACCTGTTTGCCTGTACTTCTTGTTGTCAGTTTTGGCTTCTAAATTACAAGATTATTAGTGTCCTGTTGACTATATTTAAGTACTTTTCTCACAGGTGAATTCAGATAAAACTGACTTCTGTTTGCCTAGTTGTTACTTTCCTGGACAAATTCTCAATCTATGGTGTCTTATCTCTTCTTTATTTACAGTAGCAGTCATGTCCTCATTTTACATTATCTCACAACTATTTACAGTATTCATCAACAATAATCTAAAAGAATTATTGATCAATTCCTGATCAAACCTACATCTATTCAAAATTATTGTGGTTGTTCATTAAAAGAGAGGGCTAAGAAAGAGAAATAATGCAGTACTTGGTTTTCTCATTTAAACAAAATGGAGTCTGGACACAAAAAATGATTTTACTATTACAAAAATGTTTTACTTTGGCTTTACTCTGCCACAAAGAGATTGTCATTTTCTTACAAACAACAAATACAGCTGTTTATGCATTAAACATATTATATTTAGACTGATAATTCTAAAGGATTTTTTCGTTGCAGATTCATACATGTGAAATAAACACGTAGCTTTCATTTCAGCTATTAACATTGTTTATAATTACCTTTCACCAAAAAGAAAATATATCTTTTTTTACAGTCTTGGCTCTATTTTAAATGACTATATAATATTTGTCACTATTCATTAACAAATAAAACACACAGGTACAGAAAATAAAAGACTAATCTTGTGCTGTTTTGCATCACTTCTACCTTTAGACTGCTTACATTAGATTATAAAATTTACCTTTTTTCTTTGTTGTTTAAAAAAATCCCATATTTTATGTACAAATGAACTTGAGAATAGGGAAAAAAAAAGTTATTTGGGTTTGATGTTTATAGTTAAAATAAGTTACCTGTGTATATATTTGCATATACACACAAAGTACATTTTGGTTTAGCCTTCTTATTTTTTAATGCTTTTTTTTTTTCAAATTAATGCATTTGTTACAGATATTCCCACAATCTTTTCATGAAGAAGTCATTGTAATTCCTTCAAGCACGTGAAGTAGTAGTTTCTCCACAACAAAAGTTCTATAGTTTCATTTTCCTGTCATTATTACTTTGACTGGTATGTATGTGATTTGTTGTGCTATGACATGGAGCCCTCATTTCACACAATGAAAAATAGATTGCGTCATTTTTGGTGTATTCCATTTAACAAACAGAATTTTCCTCTCGTAGTTTGATGGTTCTGTTCATTCTTTCTATCTGTCTTGAAGACTAATATTTTTGTCTTATGCCTAATGTTATCTGACATTTTTTTCATTAAAAAAACAAACAAACAAAAAAAAAACCCAAAATGCTGTAAAACAGATTTCTGAGCCAATTACATTTTTGCAACTAAACCCCACTGGGATAATGCCTTTTTTACCAGCAAGTGACCTGTTGCTATTGCTCATATTTGAAAAGTTTCTGTCCATTGTGGGGGCTGGGAGAAAGAAAAGATTAAAAAAAAGTTTAGAAAACTATTATATATTTATTTGATTTTCTGGTTATGATGAGGAAGGGTCCAGGAAAATGCATTTGCAACAGAAACCTTAGAAGATTTTTCCTTGAGTTCTGAAGTAATAATTCTCCTTGCTCTTCATGTCTGGTCTGTGTATGGAAACAGGTACACTCTCCGAATCATCTCATATGGGCTTTTTTGTGTACATCACTGTCCTCTTTCTAATCTTTTTGTGGATTTTTTTTATTTCCTTATGTCCTACTGGAGGTACCTATTTACATAAATTCTAAATTTGCTCCGACATTAACTTATTTTCTCTGAACATGAACAAACAACTATCTTTTGGTAAAGTTAAGTTTGGTTCATAACATTTTAAAGGACACTTCTGTGGCAATAGTTTACTTCTTAGTTTACTTCAAGAGGAGTTTTTTAATTATTACTGAAACACTATTTCTGACGTGTCCAATAAGTAGAAGAGATGGACAAATTACCACTGTAGCTATTCATGAAGAAAAACTATGAAAGTTACAATAGGATTTTTTTCATTAACTTTGTAGTTCTGTTAATTTCTGTGTAGGAGAGGTATGTGCTTTCTACTTTATTAAAAACAAACAGAGTAGGACTGGACATAAAATAAGTAAAAGGAAAATCCTGCAGTGTTGTTTCACAAGCAAGCTTGATGTTTCAATATTATGGAGATTTGTGTGTGATTGAAGAAGCAATTGAAAGGAAATCCAATTTTGATATATTTATTAAGTTAAAAACTTTTTTCCTTTTTTTATAAAATTTATTTCAGTCTGATTTTTTCTCTGCAGAAACAATATGAGAAATAAATCTTACAAGTTCCGGATAATCTAAACTATACCTCAATAATATTTACTCCTTTGGGGCTGAGAGCTTCTATTTACCAGTGAAGAGAGTTTGGGTAGCCTTGATAGTTCTGCATTCTTGCAGTGGAAAATTTTCTTTCAGACAGGAAGAAAGTAAGTAAAGGAAAAACAAACAAACAAACAAACAACAAAAAAAAATCTGTCATAAATTTTGAAGTATAAAATTATCTATTTAAGCCTGAGCTGATTATCTTAAGCTCTCTGTATAATCAATAGAAATAGACAACTTCAGAACACAGCTCGACATATTCTATCTACCTATGACAGATTAAGAATCACTCCCAGGAGATGCCTGCTTTCTTTGTTGCCTGTAAGGAATCATGAATTGCCTGGCTAAGACTCAGACTTTTAATTCTTAGTGGGTTAAATTGGTAAAAGGAAATCAAGAATAGGAATTATTTTTAATGTAATCACAGGTTTTCTGCTGCCTGAAGGTTCACGGAATTTTAAAAACAGGGAAGAAACAAGCAAACTTTAGAGAAAACATGGATACCTGTACATCTCATTCCTTTTCTTTTTCATTGATATAATCTTTACTAAATGATTGAAGACTTCAGGCATGGAAATCAATTTTAAAAATACTAACATCCTAAACTGCTTGTTGCATCAGGGGAGGTTTAGATTGGATGTTGGGAAAAATTATTCATCAAAAGGGCTGCCAAACATTGGAACAGGCTGCCCAGAGAAGTAGTTGAATCCCCATCCCTGGAGATATTCATAAGACATGTAGGCATGGCACTTAGGGATATGGTTTAGAGGTGGACTTTGTAGTGTTAGGTTTATGATTAGACTTGATGATCCTAAAGGTCTTTTCCAACCAAAATAATTATATGATTGTATGACTGTTGAGATTCCAAGATACCTGTTTATGATTGGTAGATATGACACGGGACCCAAAAGAGATCCGTCCCCTTCTGAAATGATAATTAGACAAAGGTGGAACAACTTTGGGCATGTAAAATGATATTACACATCTATGATGAGGTATCTGAGTGGGACTCAGCTTGCTGTAGCTTTATGTGCCTACAATGAGGGTACCTTTGTATGAACTGGTTGCTTGAGTTCCTGTTATGCTCAGCCAAGATTAAGGGAAGAAATCACCCATAAGCACTTAGTACCCTTTTGGATGTTCTAATATATGAAAGATACCTGTTCACTTGTGTGACATTTTGCTGACCCAGGCTTTAAGAGAAAATTGTATCCTTTGGAGTGGCAAGATAATCTGGGACATCTGAAATGGCACTGAAATTGTGTGTCATTTGATTAAGCTATTAAAGTATATGTACTGGTATATGCATGCATGTATATATCTTACATTCACATATGCGGAAAAACTCTCAGAATATCCTAATAATATTGTGTGAATAAGCAGGAACATTTTAGAGTTAAAAAACACAGGAAGAAAGAATTTAAAAGAATGTCTATGTGACTATACATTCTTAAGTGTGTGCAGAACAATGAAAGAAAAAAAAAATGTGTATGTGAAGAAAAAAGAGGAAAAAACCCCTCACTATAGCTAATATTTACATGACAGCTTATTCTTATATCTATTTTCCCCCTTTTTTTCCTGATACGTTTGAACTCATTTAATAAATATTTTATTTGTTATAGTATCCAGATTTTTTGCAAAGAACTAATCATACCTGTGGGTAATATAAACCATATATATATATATATATATAAAAGAAAACAAAAACCAAAAATACCCCCAAAAAACAGTCCTCATGGACTTGAGCAGAAAACAGTCATACTGCTGAGTATGAAATTCTCAAAGGAATGTGAATACAAGACAGCTATCACTATAGAAATACTGAAATCCTTTATCACATTTAGGAAGGACATTAGGGACTAAGCTTTTATAAAAGACCAGAAATCCTTTTGGAGACTTGTAGACTGCTGATATGATTTGAAATGCTCAGTGTGTCAAATGTATTGATCAAAACATCCTAAACAACAATTACATCCTTTGCAAATAACAGAGAGACCTTGGTAAAATGTATTGACTGACCTCTTGAAGTCACAGACTATTTCCTCATGGTGCCTGGGCTTGCTCTTTATTTTTTCTTGTAAGACATACTGGCAACAAACATTAACTCGTCAGGAACAGGTCAGAGATACTAAAGTAGGAATGAAACACAAATCTTTGCTTCTGCCAGCCTGTGAAGTCTCTGTGTTTATGTGTATGTATGTATCTGTCTATCTGTAACTATGTATTTTCACTTTTGAAATGCATTTTAGCAATATTGTCAACGTCAGATTCACTTTACTTGTGCTTCATGCTTTGCATTCTACTCTCAGGTTCTGGCGAGCACACCTATCACAACTGAGACTCAGCACATCTCTTTGCTTTACCCAAGACTTTTCTGACAACAACAGCTCTCCCTGGTTTCTTCACAATTTACCTACCTAAGCTGTTAGAACGATCCTCTAGATTCCCCTTATAGTCACTAAGAATAGGTAAATTCATCTAAGATAACATGTATCCTATTAAATTATACTCCAGAGGCTGATCTACATTCTGTCTCCTTCCAGAGGCTTTACTAAAATTTGTCCATTAAAATGGCAGCAATATCTGTACCCTCTAATTACTGTGATGGCATCATAAGAAGTGCTTTAAAGAAAATCAGCATTAAAATGTAGATCATGGTATCTGCTGAGCTTTTCTTTTGTATGAATCTAGACACAATGGAGCCATGTCTAGCTTTAAGCACTCTGCCATTATTTCTTGTATAGTTAAGAACAAAATATACTCATTTGACACTTTAAATTTGTTGAGAATCTTGGTTTAAACAATCATTTGTAGGGATTTTATAATTATTTTTGCGCAACAAACCAAACCACAAGACTGTTTTAAAGTCACCATGACATTTTCTGGAGATTCTAGATTCTTACTAGAAATTGCCTTGCCGAAGATAGTCTATTAGCTTCTTATCACAACATTTATAGATAATCTGTCTCTAGTATCACCATTTTTGTCAAAGCCATTGTTTGTTGGTAGTATGTTGTTTACAGTTGAACTATGTGGTCCTGATAGCATCATTAAATGCTCAGTTTAGACCTCTTCCTGTGTCATAGATGCTTACACAAATTAAACTGCTGCTTTAGAAAATATTTTTTTTTAATCTAAAACTACAACACAAATTCTGCAAGATATTTAACTAAATGTTTCATTTCTTATTCATGTTAAAAATAAAATGTAAAAACTTAACTCCTTTTTTTGTACTGGCACAATGATGAAGGAGATTATTTTGAAAAATACAGTTAGTAGTGAAATACCATTAGTAGTAGTATTTTTCCCCTGTGTTAACCTTCAGTTTAATTCTGAAATTCTGGAATCCTTCTTCAAACTAGTGTATCAATGTTAACCACATCAAAGCTGCAGAGATGTTTTTGTTTTCTTTCCCCCTCAACCATTTCCACTCCCCTGTGACAAAACAGATTTTTATAAGCAGGACTTTTAAAATTATTTATTTTAATACTTGATGGCTACTTACATTGTTTAATGTTACACCAACAACACTAAGAGAATCAGATACTTTTAGTGCACAGAACAAGTGAGAAATTACTTCAGAATGTGATAGACACATGCAGCAATAGTGAAAACTTTCTCTTTGTCACCTTGTGCTGTAAAAAGATAAGTTTCCATTAAAAAAAAAAAAAAAATTTGCATATTCAGACTACAAAGACATTCTGCTGCTTTGTGACAGTAGGGTGCAGCCCAGGTATTTCTGTCTACAATTCATTTCCTGTAGGAGTCTGATGATTCTTTTGCATTTTACATTAGCAGATAGATTTGGAAAAATGATGAAAGGGGACTCTTTTAAGGGAGGTTATAGATATAGAATTTGTAAGTTGCATCTTTTTTAAAGGACTGTGTTTGATTTTCTGTTATTACTTGTTGATTGCATTGCCACACAAGCTATAAGAATAAAGTAAAGAATCAAATTGAAGGTCACCAATGTACAAATCACATAGCAGCAGCCATACATGGAGCCGTAAGGAAAAGCAAGAACAGCAAAAACATGTGTGATTTTCCCCCTAAGATTCTTCCATTTTCCTGTCATTTCTTGAGCTGGATTTTATTTTGCACATTTTGTTCCCTCAGTGTTGGGGTTTTTTTGATCCAAGATGATCTTTTTGAGCCTATGTAATTTTTTGTCTCCACAAGGAATTTTTTCCAAGGAATTCACAGGATTCCTATCTACTGACTGAGGAAACATTATTTTTTATGCATTTAAATTAAATTATGCCTTCCTAAAGATTTATAAATGTTTCTTTCTGACATGTTTCTTTGACATACCAATGTATGCCATTCTGATTCCTGATGTCATGGAGCCATTTCTGAGAAAATTTACTGTAGCTCAGAATGAACAGTAGATTAACTGGTACATCTCAGGGAAAGCCTTTGAGACTACTTCTCCATGATCTGTGTTGGTTTCTGAATGTAGCTTAAATGTATATTTTAGAGTTTTTGTTCGATAGGGGAATATTTCTATTTTAGTTTTCAATTATTCATTGGCTGTGCATTTCTGGTCATTTTTGCAGAAAATATTTAAAATTTGTAATATGAACATCAGCTGCTACCAAAGTTACATTTTTCCTTCTGGGATGCTCTCAAAGCTTTGGCTGGCAGAGGTACTCAGAATATATCCTCCTATTCATTCTGAGTCACAGTAAAATTTCTCACATGTGGCTTAGTAGAGTTTCAATTTAAAAGGGACTAAGCTGTCAGTAGCATGTACTCAGTAAGAAAATCTCAGTTCTGAAACAGATTGAAAAAAATTATCTCTAGCAATCTTTAAAAGAAGTTGTTAGAGAACCTATAAGGCTTTCATTCAGGTTGAGCTTTGATAAGAATTGATCTTTGGAGCCAGCACTAAATATATTGTTGTTCTTTGTTAACCTAATATTCTGTTGTTCTAAGTTAATGTCCATTAAGTGGTTTTTGTGTTGATTTTTGCCTCATTAAAATAATAGGTATCTGTGAAACTTCAAGATTTACAGCACTGATCCACAGTGGATTTTAGGTATCTCATTGTTTTTAATAGGATTCAGGTTTCTCAAAGTGATTGTCTGTTTTTCTAAAGCACTTGGTAAAAATCACTGATGTCTTACTTTTGAAGGATTGAGCATTCCTTTTGATGGAGAAAAATATGTACCAATATTATTTGTAATTTCAAAACTTTAAATACAGGTTGTGATGATTTCAATTTAATGGACGTCATTATCTATGGTTAAAAAAGATTTAATATTAGTCATCAAGATGCTTTAAGAAGTTCTAAAGAGGTAAATGAACTGTAAAATGCCACTATCTGTTAGCCTTGGATTACGCTACTTGATTAAGCTATTAATAACTGCTGGTCATTTTGAGGTAAAAGCAGTATCATCACTTCAGGTGCATGAAAAGTCAATAAATGATCCTTAGTTCCTCTAGTGTACAAAAGGTAAAATAAAGGATCCTAATTGATGGTAATTTTGTTTGACTTTGAAAAACTTTTATAATTTCTGTATTGATTAAGTATATTTCTGTTTCTTCCTTTAGTTTTGTGTACATTTCTCCTAACTGATATTAACAATTATAACACCAATATTCCTCTGCAACAATGGCTTTCAACCTCCTTCAGTCTACAGACCCTTACAGAACCTTACTAGACCCCTTATAAAAAAAGTTAAACCAACTGACAACTGGATTAGTGGACTATTTTTCTTACTTGTCTTTCACAGACTCCTTTTATATACATCATAAACCTTTGCAGGTCTATGTATCACTACTTTAACAACACTATTCATATTGTCCATAACCAGCTGAACCAAATAACTCAGTCCAATTTATTATCAAAATTTCTGTTGCTCTTTTCATGTCTGGGGACATAGAATGCAATCTAATCCCTTTTGTCTGAGTCACAGTTTGGGATATGGGTCTGAATTCACCATTTGAACCTCCTATTTATTAGCTATTTACACATGCACCTCCCATCACCACTTAGGCTTTGGGCATAGCAGCATTCTGGTTTAACTTCTCATAAGATGATAAAGTAGTAAAGCAAAAAATAGTCTTGTCAAGGAATTGCTTTAACCACAAAAAGTCTCTATTTACATTAAGCAAGACCTAAAGGTATTTGAAAATAGCTAAAGATCCCAAGATAGCCTTTTCCAGTCTGTGATACCTTTGACAACTCATGTTCTGTGTGAGTGGGCCAGTGTCAAGCTTGGCCCATCCACAAGTGACACAAACTATTGCAGTTCATCCTGCTTTTCATTGTCCGATGTTTTCAGGCCTCCATGGAGACTGTCTCAAAACTGCTAATCTCCTTTAGAAGGAGGGTGTCTGAAATGGCACAGAATCAGACAATTAAATCCTGCCACTTGTTTAGGCACAAAAGGTTAGGAATAAAATATTAGCAGCAGGTTATAGGGACACTGACTAACGTTCTTGAGTGGGAGGATTGTCAGAACCATGTTGGTGTCTATGGGGCTGGAAACATGCTGATGAGATGACATGATGTTCCTTTGATTATTTGTGCAGGTTCCTACACAAACAAAAGCTTTCATTTATGTTTTATTACATTGTTTTTTATTGTCATTTATTATATTTTCTATCATTTTTCCTTATTCTCTACTTTCTATCTTTCCTCTCATTCTTACATTCACTTCCAAACAATAATTTACCATCAGAGAAAATAGAAAGGAACAGTTTCCTGTAAAACTAATAAAATGTTGAATTGTTTGACAAGATTAGTTTTGGAGGCAGTACTTTAATATTAAAAAGAAGGAAAAAAAAGAAAAGATAAAACTTAAATCAATGCATAGAAAATATCTTAAAAAAACCCCTCACATTTGGCATTCTGTAATATCTAAAATGTGCTTATCGTAGGCCTGTGAACTTTTCAATGTGATAGATGCATACTGGTTTATATTTTTTTCTGAAGACTGTAGAACAGACCACTGGGTCACCAACTGCTTGCATCAGTGTCCTAATATATATCTAAAAAGACTAAACCCATATTTGTATTTTTCTACTGTCTACTAAAAGATCCCATTCATCCATTCAAATAAATAAATAAATAAATAAGCAGAATAAATCTATCTTTAAGGGATACACTAATCTTTGAAGGATGAATTAAGGAAATCTTCCAACATCCTCATCAAGTGAGTTCTTCTAGAGCTTTACAACAAATGTCCTAATTTCACTTACAATATTTCCACTTACAATATTTATTTTATTTAAAACACCTACAATATTACACTGCCTGAAATCTCTCTGAAATGCACCACTCTGAGTAACATCCTGTGTACATTACGAAGCATGTGGATACCTTACTCATGGTTTTATGGTCAGGTATCTAACTATAAGAATTTGCAGCAGCTAAATGTTGATACTTAATTCTTATTTGGCTCTTTCTGCTCAATGGTTAAGAAATTAATCCCATTCTGAAGCATAACTTGTCTTTGGATTGCTGGTAGAATTTCCAAATGTGCTATCACAGATCCAAGTGCAATACTAGTGCAGTGAAAATCTAAATAGTACAGGTAATATAACTTATTAATGGGCAAGATGTTTTTTAAGCTCAGCTAACAGATTATGTCCGATTTAGTCCATTTAATGCTTTTATTTTTTTAAAGTACTACATGACAAGGCAAAAAGAACACAAACATATTATAGAAGAATTACCAAATTACTACTCCTACATAATGTTATGATAATTATATGGGGGAAATTTGTCCTGGGATGTGTATTCATCTTTTACTCTTACAGTCAAATACACTTGTTATGCTGTTATGTGCTCAGAAATTCCTTCATTATGTTGCTTAACAGGATCATGTCAGCTCAATAGTTTAATCATGAACCGTAAGAAACATTTCTGGGACATTTATCAAAGGTAACTAAAAAAGAACATATTTTTTCATGTCGACATAATCAATAAGAGAAAAGTTCAGGTCTGTGGTAACAAGCACTTTTCCTTCTGATGATTATTGGATCATCTGATGTCTTTCTACTCAATCTGAAATGTCAGGTGTCAATTTTTGCTGCACAGCTTTTAAGTTTACTTAAAATCATAAACACTGATTGTCAGTCCTGTTTCACTGCCAACAAGAAAGTCATGGACCATATAAATGTTTGAATTAGTGTTACTGTATTTCTAGTCACTTTTTACAGTAGCTCCTTGAGGCTGAAGAAAAGACACAGTGGGAGAAAGTCCATGCTGTTAAATATTACTTTGATCCAGGCAGGCGGGTAAAAGATACCAATATACAATATTCTGGTGTCTTTTGAAAGTGATATAGTGACACAATCACAGAATCACAGAATGGTAGGGGTTTAAAGGGACCTCTAGAGATCATCTAGAGATCATCCACTTTACCAAAGCAGGTTCACCTAGAGCAGGTTGCAGAGTATTGCATCCAAGTGGGTTTTGAATGTCTCCAGAGAAGGAGGCTCCACAACCTCTCTGAGCAGCCTGTTCCAGTGCTCTGTCACCCTCATAGTAGACTTTTTCCTCATCTTCAGACAGAGCTTCCTGTGCTCCAGCTTGCGCCCATTGCTCCTTGTCCTGTCACTGAGCACCACTGAAAAGAGTCTGGCCCCATCCTCTTGACACCTGCCCTTTAGATATTTATAAGCATTGATAAGATCCCCTCAGTCTTCTCTTCTTTAAGCTAAACAGATCCAGCTCTCTCAGCTTTTCCTCATAAGAGAGATGCTCCAATCCCCTAATCATCTTCGTAGTCCTCCACTGGACTGTCTCCAGTAGTTCCTTGTCTTTCTTGAACCGGGGAGCCTAGAACTGGACACAGTACTCCAGATGTGGCCTTACTAGGGCATAGTAGAGAGGAAGGATAAAAATGTTGCAGATACTAAGGAATGGGGGTAAAAGCAAGCAAAAAAATAATAGAAAATCCAAACCAAATAAAAAGCTATCAAACCCAAGCTAAAATACCAAAACCAGAAAAATGGTTATAAAGCCATTATTTGGCTGTAAATAAAACATGGCATAAAACAATGTATTTGGCTAGGAAGTACACTTGTCATTGTATTCAACCTAAAACTTTGAAGAAAAGAACTGAAGACAGGAAACAAAAAGCAGCTTAGAGAGGAGATAGCAGAGCCAGAGGTAAGTGAAGAAAATCTGTACAAATGACTATGGAACTTACCATGAGGCCCAGATACTATTTCTAGAAGAATATCCTCCAGAGGTGGTCGTGCAAATCTTGTGATGGCTAAGTGAAAAGAGGTTGACAAGGTGAAACAAACAAACAAACCAATAAACAAATCAAACCAGTCCAAACAAACAAAGCAGGTTATATTTGTGCTTCTTTTTAAATATCTACAGCAGTGAAGTTCTCAACCTAAATCCCAGGTTCCACTTGCAGCACTTGAAATCATATCCTGTTAACTGAAAAATGTAAATGTGACTAATTTGAGCACATTAATTGAGAATTAGAAACTGTCCTTTACAATCTTTAAGCAAAATATTTTATTCTACCCAGATGTTCAGAAATGAGATGGGGCAGGGTGGGAGGGACTTAGACTTCTCCAAATGTTTTTCAACAGCCCTGCTGAATTTCCAGAAGTACCCATGGTGTAATGTGAGTTCTCCCTTATTTCAGCACTACTGGCAAGCCACATTGTGGGGCAGGGAGGGGAGAAAAAAAGAAAAAAAGTCATCCTGGTTATTCTACTATTTTTTTTTTTAATGTGTCAGACTGTGGAAACCCTGTTGAAACCACATCTCAGCCTGAGGAAAGGATTAATAGAATTTGTTCTCCTTCCCCACAGAGTAATAATCATAATTTCTGTTTGCCTTAATGATAAACTTTCTATAATGTTAAATACAAGGTAATTCAGTGGTCAAGGAATACCACACAGACTAACTAGCCATCTTAAAATAGAAACAATGGATTCCCAATCACTGAAACTTGCAAAATATGTGAACTTAAAGAAAGGGCCAAAAGTAGCAATCAAGCACAAAAAGTATCTTATGTGCCAATGTCTATATAATTCATGGTCTCAGGGAGGTATTATAGTACTGTAGTTATAAATTCTTTAAAGTATTGTCTTAATGGCAATGAACTTTTTCCTCTACTTTGATTAGAGATATGCTTCTGTCACCAGCTGAACATTTTTTTGCTAACAAGCTGATGTTTTTCTCTTCTATTTAGAGAATGATCATAGATGTAAACATTGAGGAGAAAACAGTAAGTTTTGCATCCCAGCTGTTCTGCAGAAAGAAGTATCTGCACAAGGAAAGCATGCTAACATATTTATTGTTTTAGTTCATGAATGAATGATTACTCTTTTTTCTGATTCTAGGTCAACAGATTTAAAAATACTTGCCTTAGACTTTTTCAGAAAGTTTGGTTTTACTCCGTATTTTTCTAGGTCTTTGATCAACTGGACCTCTCCTAATTTCTGTTAAAATAATTTGAGCTGATACCAGTTGTATGTATATCACGTGACAGTAATCACTGAACTGTTTGTTATAGCTGATTTATTGCAGGCAACTTGACTGTGAGTCTGTTTAACTAGGAGTTTGCCAAATAAAATGCAAAATTATATGCTGTCCTGGTGAGGGCAGCAAAACATTCAACATAAATGCTTTTCATAAACCAATTGCTGTTTTATGCAGACTAATTCTTCCTAATGCTAGGAAGCTGCATTTTCTCTATTTTATCAATCACTGTCTGGTAATGTTTTCTAATATTAATAATAAATTCTATTCTTTGAAATTTTTCTTCAAACTTACATCCCAAATTAGAATGGGTTTGCAGGTGAAAACAGATGTTTAAACTGGAAGCCATTTACAGTATTAATCTCAAAGGACAGTGAAAAAGGTGGAAACAACCTGAATTATTTTTTTCTTTCTTATGACCTGATATACACTATAAAAAAATTCTGGAACTAGGATCAGTTATCTCTTACAAAAAAAAACACATTATATTTTGATTATTTAGACGAACTGCTAAAGTAATTCTTTGAAAAAATAATTCTGATTGCTTGATATTGCTGGAAAATATTAAATGAGGAAGAGTATAAAAAGTAAATCTCAACAGCTGAGCATCTGGAAATAAAGATAAATTTACTCATCTTCTTTCCAGGATGAAGATTCTCCTTTTTAATGATTCTTTCAATAACCTCAACTCATGCCTTTTTATTTGTGGTAGAAACAACTATATAAAACCCAAATTGTCCAGTTGACAAATATTTAGTGTTACAGAAGATTAAAATGAACAGTTGCTCTTCTTTTTCTTGAAATTTAAAAATAAATAAATAAATCTGAACTATATACCTAGACTTCATAAATATGCATTAATTTTGCCCATATGCTGCTGACTTTGGGTTCCTTTTTGCCTGTTTTATGTCAGAATCTGAAATACATACGATGGAAAAATGGTTTATGTGATATGTTTTTGTCAAATGGAAACATAATTTTATGTTTCAAACTGAGCAATAAGCAGAGAACATTTTTAGAGGGAAAGTAGACTGCAATTACTGTTAAGCATATTTGTTAGGTTTATGTTTGAAATTATTTCCAACATTCAGTCTCAAACTAGCCTTGAATATGAATTGCACTTTATATTTCAAATCTGTCTCTTGCTCTGTATGAAGTAAATATTTTCATTTTGTATGATGTGTTTTCTGTTTAGAAGGAAAAGAAAGAAGTTCTAGTGTTAAAAGGGTTGTTTTTAAAGACATTATTGTGAAGCTCTGCTTTCACAAATTACACAAACAAATAAGTAATTTAAAATGATATATGGTTATTCAGTTCTTAAAATTTCACTGTGAAAAATAGGGAATTATTTGAATATCTATTACAAGATTACTTCTCTCTCTCCTCTTTTTTTTTTTTTTTTTTGTTTTGTTTTGTTTATCTAACAGTATAGAAATTAAGAGTTACCACATGACGCTCCTAAGGCTGGTTTATGTGTGGAGAAGAATAACTGAAATATATGTTTAATGGTATACAGGTGTGAAATAAATCTTGATACACCCTGCATTCTTTCAAATTTACTTTTGAAGTACTACTTCTTAAAGAAGGACATTCATACTTTTTTTAAAGAATTAAGACTTTAATATTATATATAAATTAATAAATAAATAGACTGATATAGAAAAAGATCAAATTTTGACTTTGTTATTCATATGGGACAATCTTCTGTCTTTCAAAATAAGTGTCTGGTAAACTACTACAGATTAGTTGTTCCTCATCATATTAAAACAGTTACATTTTTCTGACTGTTTTTTCTGATCACTTAATGATATATTTAAATCTCTAATTGTGGGGTTTTCAGGACGGAAAAAAAAAAAAGAGAGAGAGAGAAGAGAAGTTATGAAATCTAACTAAACTAAAATTTGTGTGAGGTTTTTTTACAATTACATGAACAAAAAGATTAACAGATGACATGAGCATAGTTGCATAATCACACGTTAGGGTGAAGTTCTTTGAGGAAGTCTCATTCATCCTCCTGTTCAGAGTATGACCACTGTTGGATACCCTTTCACTCTCATAAACTAAAGAGCAAATGGATAGATGGACTTCAGGATAACCTATTCATTAGAATTTATCTGTGGAAAAGAATAGGAACACTTAGCAGATGACTTTCAGAGGCAATGCTGTTATGTGGTCTTCAGTGGAGGGTTTCAGAGAGGTGAGAGTACTAAAGGGATTATGGTGTGTTAAGAGAGGACAGAATATTTGTTGGAGAGGTCCTATTTGCTCTTTGATTTTTTGCTTTTGTAGTCTTCAGGCCAAGGAGAACAGTGCGAGGAAAAAGGGAAAGAAAAAAGAAACAGAAAGAAAGGGAAATTCTGCTAATGAAAGCAATGTTTCTGTTTGTAACAAGTAATAAATCTCCCTTCACCTTCCAGTGCTTTCTTTTCTATTTTTATCCATGAAGGTCAGTGGTCAAGACTGCAAGCTGACTTTCTGGCCTTTGAGGGAAATTAAACAAAAGGGAGAAAGGTAAAAGAAAGTTGGTCATAATGGAACCTAAGAGAAAAAAAAAAAAGTATTTGATAAATAACCAGTATAAATAGACAAATAAAAGGTCTCTCAAATCCTGAAAGAAAACAAAATTCATTCCTTCCTTGCCTACATCATCTGTCTCTTATCATTAATAATTCTGGAGTGAGTTTAGGCACGCCAAGCTCCTATCATGTTGATATATCATATTTCTTATATTAGATATGATACGATATCTTGTATCTTATATATCATATGTCTTAATTGATAAGAAACATATTTACAACCATGAGAATTACGTTTATTGCTATCCCGTTTCTTCTTCTAGGATGCAAACTTTTTTCAAGGCTTCTAGAACTGCCTCAAACTGGGATTTGTGTATTATATGTACAGCGATAATAGTCAGCAGTCTTAACCCTATAATTCATGTTGGGATTTTACTTTTTCTCTATTTCCCTCTTGCCAAGGTTAAGCTGAGTATGTTTTGCTAGGCAGAACTGGAGCTAAAAGTTAGACCATAGCAATTATGGGGGTCTTATCAATGTCTATAAATACCTGAAGTGCGGAGGCCAAATGGATCGGGCCAGGTTTTTTCAGTAGTACCAGAGACAGGGCAAGGGGCAATGGGCAAAAACTGAACACTGGAAGTTCCAGACAAACTTAAGGAAAAAAGTATTTGCTGTAAGGGTGTAGGAGAACAAAAGCTGCCCAGAGAAGCTGTGGAGTCTCCACCTTTGGAGATGTCCAAAACCCACCTGGTCACTTGCCTGTGCAACCTGCTGTAGGGAACCTGCTTTGGCAGGGGGATTGGACTAGATGATCTCCTGAGGTCCCTTCCAACCCCTACCATTCTGTGATTCTGTGATTACTGCTCTGTAGCCTGTATTATGCTAACTAGCCTTGCTAACAACAATGGCACATACTCTTCTTGAAATCTGCTCAACAAAGTAGTTGTCACCACAGGCAAATAGAAACATAAGAATGCATCAGATAGATAAATAATTTTATTAAAATAATCTGCATATTTCTTTCCTTCAGCTTCACCAAGTAGTATATCTATATTCAGGTTTTCACTAGTATCCATGAGGAAGCAAATATTCTTCCAACTCATTTGATTAATCTCTGCTTGTTTTCTACCTACCTTTTCACTCTACGTTTAATAAAAAAATCTCCAGTTTAATTTTGATCATATTGCATCTTTTACATTTCATTAACTTGCTAATAATAAGGAATGTCTTTCTCCCATCCCTCCTGTGTTTGAGTTGCTGAGTGGATGTTTTATAGGTCTGCTTGCTAGCATTTGCACAGAAAGAAAATTATTTTAAACTTTAAATCTAAATTTGTGAAAAATAACTTATTTGCATTTTCTTAACTTTTTAAAATTTATTTTGCTGTACAACTATGTATTGCTATGCATATGAGAAGAACAAATGCATCCCTCCACTAGCATATTAAAAAGTATACAGAAGAAAGTTTAATGAAACACATATTTGAGTTCTATACAGAATATATTTGGATTTAACAATACAAATATCTGAACTGCAATTCACCTAAAAAGTGTCCAGATTATGTTAGGTGAATATTTTTACAAGATCAGAAGGGAGAAAAGGGCTAGATCATAATCCTACAGAAAACAGATATATGCATAAATGTTATGTTACCTAGCAACATAGGGCCCAATCTGTTATTTACTCCATTTCTCCAGTCTTACTATAGTACATGGAGGAAAAATGACACACGTTGGGTGTACTGAGTCCTTAATCTCTACTTCAGCAGGTCCAGAAAGAAATGGAAAATGTGTGTATTTGTATATGTGATTCTGTATAAAGATTATGAAAGATTTATCTCCCTGCACATGGCAAGAACCAGTCCCTTTTATCAGCTAATATTTCATAAGAGTCAGAAATCCATTAAAGTCTTTACAGATTACAAGAAGAAGAAGAAAACAAAAACCAAACCAAAAATTATTTTAAACCTTACAACCCCAACAATTGTAATTAAAGCAAGTAATTTACTTCAGTTTCTACTGATGCGACAGCATGGTACAGTAATGTCCTTTATTCAGTTCTTAAATACAATAAGTATCCTAGTGAATACACTTGTAAGAATGTAATGTGCCTAGATGTTTACCTTCTCACATAGGTTTTTGTGCATCAAAAGTTAGTAAACTTTCAGGACAGTTATAGCAGTTATAATTAGGCATTTTTTTTTTTCTTTCATAGATATATATTTTTTTTCCATAGCTCTGACACCATACAGTTTTCTTTATATCTGAAGACCAATTACTAACAAGTAAGGAAGAGAATAAAAAAATATTATGATCCTAAACTTTTGCAAATAAAATTTTTTCTGTTAGATGACTAGGACAGGCCTCGTGTACAGTTTCAGGAAATTCCTGGTTTGTATGTGCTCGTGTGCCTGTGTCTGTGCGTACATTCTGGATACCAGATTTTTTAATTATTATTATTTTTTTTTCATGCTGAAAAAGAGGGTAAATCCTTCTGTTATACTGGGTCTCTCAAAGATAATAATGTCACTTTGTGGGCTTTCAGAGAATCTTGGAAACTAATCTTTTACAAACTGGAAAACTCTCCCCAGGCAAAGACTTTTGACTAACTGTGGAATCTGGCATTAATGGAACAATCCCAATTACTTTGTGTGTGTATGGGGCAGGGGGAATGGGCGGGGCATTCGGGACCTGATTTGCCATCCATGTGAGTCTTCTGGTTAGGACTCTTGTTTCTGTTTCTACTGCTAAACAGAATAGTCTAAGGGGTCACCTGGCTGTTCCTCAGGTATCATGTAGCACAGCATACTGATTTAAGTCTCTTTTTTGGGTCCTGGCTCAGACATGTTTAATCAGTACAAGAGTTAAAATTTAACATCTGCATTGGGTTATTAGAGAGTCTTTTAATCCTCCAAAAGGCACTACAGTAATCACTGATACATTGTGTAACGTTGTGTACAAGAAGTGCAGCAAAACTAATCTGAAGTTCAAGATACATGATTAGGTCCATGTGCTCCAGAAAACACGGGGCTCACTGAACATAAGGACTACTTTAAGAATAATTTACCACTCAACCCTTAGAAAGGACAATGACTCAACATTAAAAAGTTTGCAGAAACTTAAATAAGATATCAGAGCAGCTCTGACACATTGGTATGTGAACTATATGATGCTGTTCAGCATGTATATGATGCTGAACACTAAGAGAAAAGGGGATAGTCTTGTGACCAGTAAAAGCATTGAATTAGCCCAAGTAATGGCCAAAAATGGTTACTTATCTCAGGAAAACAAAGCATATATTTATTTATATAATCTCAATTCAGGTTAAAAATACAAAATTTTGAATATTTATTTTCTAAAACAAGTCAGAATGTTTTTTTTAGCATTTGTAATATTTTGTATCCTTTAAATTCTTGTGTGTGTTTCTATCTACAATTCAAAGAAAAATAATTTTGAAATGAAAATTCAAACTTTTTATTGTGAGATATCAAACTAGAATTTTAAAGTTCATAAGTCTCTTCCTCAAACACCTTTCTATTTCTTCTAAATTAAATACTACCCAAATTAAAATGATTAGTTAGTTATTGTTGTGAAATTAGAATTTTCTCATGGAAGCCTCTTAGATATTTTATTTCCCAATCAGATTTAGTCATGAGACATTGAGCTTCTGGCTGTAGCATACCCTTTCCAGGGGACTTCTGGAAGCAATGTTATCTGACTTCCATCACTGCTGCTTTCTTGCAAGCGCAAATCTTAAGTACTTAACAGTACGCCAAACCAAATGAAACTGCTAAAAAGGGCTGTTACATGGATCATAGGTCTTCACAGCCTTACCTTTTAATATTATTGTCTTCCCTTCTCTCTTTCTTCCTTTCTTGTTGTAACATCTTACCTCCCTCATCAGTGCAAAAAACAAGGGAGCTAATCCTGCCAGGTACTGAATGCCTTGGATTCGTATTAAATCGAGGAGAATGAGATTACACAGCAAATCTCCTGAACAGCTGGTGAAGTGACACCAAGGTCCTACATATTTTGGAAAGTCAGGCATTGATGTAGCTGCAGCTGGACAGCTCATTTCCCGACAGGCAAGTTTTCAGTTCAGGCAATAAGATCTTGCTTCTATGCCTCTCTTCAGCTTCACTGATGCCTACAATCAGGGTAATTTATGAGTGAAAAAATAAGGTCAAGTGTCAACTCCAACTTCCTGCATTGGAGTTCAGCAGCCCAGAGGACTGAGCCCCCTGGTAATTTTTGCATTATTAAAATAAAAAGAAACAGCTCTACAGTATGTAAGATATGACATATTTATTTTTTAGTATTACAAAGCTTTTCTTTGCAACCTTTGATACTTGAATTCTTAAAAAAAAAAAATTGATAACAGTGTTTTATAAATTCTGTTTCCTTTTTCTTGTGTGTTCTGGATTACAGCAGCAAAAATGCCTTCTGTAGAGTGCTACTAATCGGCAGCCCAGGAGGAACTGTAAGAAGCAGCTTAGTAAAAGCAATCAAAATTGCTATAATCCAGAAAGTAGAAGGCAAAAGAACTCAAAACAAATACACTTAAGAATCCACAGAGGCAATTAGAGAAGATGAGAATAAAAGGCAACAATAATGAGTATCTGTATCACTGTAACAGGCCTAAATTTTCATCAGTTGTTCTATTTTTATTTTTTTTCAGCTAAACACTTTCGTAAATTCTTACTGTATTAGAAGGACAAACTCTTTTGGAAGGTCATTTTCTTTTCAAATATTTTTCAAAGATATTATTGTGTGGAGCATATTCTTAATTAAAAAGAATTGAAAATTGCATTTAATTCTCGGAAATTATGAACTTAAAAGACAAAACAGGCTCTGGTTATTTTGTAGAAACTGAAGAACCAAGTGTTACCCTCACTTACAGTAATGCAGTCAATTCTTACAATATAATGATAAATTCAATGTTTCAGATAAAGATCCACTGGCTTTTTTTTTTTTTTTTTTTTTTTTTATAAAAATTTTACTAAGCCACATTTACCACAACCCCAAAAAAAAAAAAAAAAAAAAAAAAAATCGGCACTGTCTATGCAGGTAGATGGTAGAAGTTGGGAGTAGATAAGTCTGTGTTCAACCCTGGCCAATGAAGAAAATCTTTTGTGGATATTGCCTTCTTACAACTACTGTTACCAATATCGATCTCGGCTAACCACTGTAGTACACTGAAATCAATTCAGCTATGTTCCTTGGAGCCACCTAAAACTAGAGCACTCCATTGTTGAATCAAGTCCATTGACTTGAAATAGCTTTATTTGCACTGGAGTGTTAACACAACACAGATATAGCACTTGAATGTTAACACAACACAGAGATAAATAGAAGCGTTCCCTCCTCTCATGACTCAGAAGCCTGCACAAAACAATCTGGTGGGTTGTGCTGAAAATAATAGAATCTGAAGGGAAATAAATCCTTTCTGCTGTGTAGTTTACTTTATACCCTAGAGGGCAGAGGGTGTAGGAATGTATAGTCTACATAAGAACTGATTTAACTGTAGAAGTATCATCATTAACCTGAACCAGTCTTGACTGTTTCTGGGTTTGGTGTAACTTACTTGGCAGAGATGTGCTATTTTAGTTAAGATGGCTCATACCCAAACAGAAAGTATTTTGTGGATGAAGACCTAAAACATCCATTGCATGAGCATCCAATGATTATATGTTGCCATGAAGACAGAACATCAAGCATGACCACCATGTCCTATCTATCTGTTCATTAGTGCACAGTAAATGTTGCTGCTGTTTGCTGGACTTACCAGTAGTAAGAGTAGTGACTGTGAAGGAATCATTGAAAAAATAAGTTTACTTTGGACTGGTTTAGCTATCTTTTACACTTTTGCAACTGAATTAAACTGCCAGACAAAAAAGTGAGAGAACCCTAAGCCCCTGCTCATATCTCAGGAATTAACCTCATGTATTTACTTCTAGTAAAGCAACAGGGACTGGCCTCCACTAAAACTTGATGTTGATAGAGTTGATGTCCATTTTTATCTGCCTATAGAAAATGCAGTCTTTGGGGCAGTTAGGGTTTAGCCTGAGGCAGAGCTAAGGGACTATTATTTATGGTTTTTTTATTGTATTAGCATACACATATTTGCATTCTATTTTTCATTCTTATGAATTTACATGTACAAAGTGCTTGAATATATATATATATGTATATAAATACATACGTACATACTAATATATGTATAGATGTGCATAGATGTATATAAATTTATGTATGCATTTATATAAAAGAGAAACTGATGAGCTGCTGTGTGGTCTCCTAACAAATATTTTTTGGTTACTCTCTTCCTCAAATAGCAGAGTTTCATTTATTCTGCTGTGCCAAGATCCTTCCCTCATTCACTATTCCACTTTTATTTATATCTTCAATTCAACAGGTTATACAGAATATTGTACTGGTGATAATTCAGGCTAGAGATTTAGACCACGAAAAAAGAAAACCTATCTCTCATGGATAAAACCAGTGCTTTTTGTTTTTTGGGTTTTTTTAATCTTTCCACTTGAGTGGCCCTTAAACATCTTAAGTTCACATTATAAATTTGTTTAGTGTATCAAAATGAGTTAATGCTTTTGCAATGAGATCTTTAATCATTCAAAGTCTAAAATCACATTGCATTCTTCTTGTACAGTGTACATTAAAGAAGCCAAAGCACCTCTGATTTCTTAGGATGGTTTTCATTACAGTTTAAAGCAAAGTACCTTTCTAAACAGAATATTATTAAAAAGGTCTGCTGATTCAGACTAGGTTAATGAAAAAAATATATTAAAAAATTAAAAGGAAAACAAAGCTTTGCTTTATCACTATGTTCTTTCAGACTGAATACATTCACCCACTCTTCTAGTTCAGTAATTTTCACTTTTTAGGCTTTTTAGGTTAGCTTATGGATGTCAAGGCACATCCATTCTCTGAGTCTTAAATCCTTAAAGCTTAAAGTCTTGCTGTCTTCCCGATCTGGACCAATTTATACCTCTTATTTGTACAGGGACATCTATTACCATTAAAGGGAATGGGATCTCCCGACAACAAAGTTGTCTTCAGCATAAAGATCAAGTTTCCAGGATGTCACTGGGTTGCAAAATGTTAAACAAAATTCAAAGTAATTTTAAATCCTAGCTTGATAGTGTTAAGATGGGATATACTGCTGGTTTTTTGCAAGTGATAAATCTTTGTTAACTTTTCTATTGATAATTGCCAAGTTGTTTTGATTAAATCTGATGGGATAATGTTGTTTATCTTTGTTATTTGTATATTTATTTTCACCACAGGCATCAAAGTTATTCCACAGATGTTATCAAACCGAGAGGAAAACAGGTCACCTTTTATGCATATAAACAGACAGGATTCTTACACTGCTAACAAATATGTGCTGTTATTACTTACAGGTGTATTACTCCCAGGCAACACTGGTACTAAGAACTGATTTGGAAATACATTCCTTTTATACAATCCAGTCTTTAAAAAAAAAAATGTATTGTACAAGTGAATACAGTGGATTTATATCTATGCAAAAAAATAACATTAGCATAGACAAAAGACTAATTATGTCTAATATTATTCCACTAGTCAATCCAATTCTTGACTTAAAGACACTACTGTCTAAGTTATATCTCAGTTGCTTTACATATAAGTGAACAACCCAATGATTCATTTATTCAAAATTTCATTAGATTAATATTCCTGTCTCAAAACATATTTATTATTTTTGATACTGCTATTGTTTTGGTTTCCCTTCCTTCCTTCCTTCCTTTTTTCTTCCTTCTTTCTTCCCTCATTCTCTCTTCTCTTCTCTTCTCTTCTCTTCTCTTCTCTTCTCTTCTCTTCTCTTCTCCTCTCCTCTCCTCTCCTCTCTTCTCTTCTCCTCTCCTCTCTTCTCTTCTCTTCTCTTCTCTTCTCTTCTCTTCTCTTCTCTTCTCTTCTCTTCTCTTCTCTTCTCTTCTCTTCTCTTCTCTTCTCTTCTCTTCTCTTCTCTTCTCTTCTCTTCTCTTCTCTTCTCTTCTCTTCTCTTCTCTTCTCTTCTCTTCTCTTCTCTTCTCTTCTCTTCTCTTCTCTTCTCTTCTCTTCTCTTCTCTTCTCTTCTCTTCTCTTCTCTTCTCTTCTCTTCTCTTCTCTTCTCTTCTCTCTCTTCTCCTCTCCTCTCCTCTCCTCTCCTCTCCTCTCTCACTTTCTTTCACTCTCATACACCTTCTCACTTTCTATCCTTAACAGACAGAAGGTCTTAGAAGGGAGAAGAGGGCCAAACAAAATAACTCCCACCTGTCCATCCAAAGTCTCTCCCCTGTGATTTAACTTTTAGTTCTTTTTTCATACTATCAGTATTGTTTAAGCATTCAGTTATGCTAAATACATAACAAGAAAGTGAAGAAGGAGTTATTTTGCAGTATTTTGCATCTTTGACTCAACTTTTTTATCTTCGGATTAAAGGAGAAGGCACATGTCTAAACAATATTAGAATGTATTATCTTTTAATCTGAAATAAAATAAATAAAAAACCCACAGTGTAAGCCAACAGCAGGTTCTTAAATACAGTACCAGATGTTCAGAAAACAAATATCAAATTAACAATTTATGAAATGAACACATGAAGGTCAAAACTTTTTGTGCATTTCTGTCAGAAAATTGCTGTTTTAGCAATTATTCTGACTTTAATTTTCAGACTCCTGACTGAACTGAAGATAGTGACACCAAGTCAAAAAAGTCCTACAGATCTTTCTGTAAGAGAAGATCAGGCTTGATGGGGCTACGAGCAACCTGCTCTAGTAAAGATGTCCCTGCTTACTGCAGGGGGGTTGGACTAGATGACCTTTGAGGGTCCCTTCCAACCTAATACATTCTATGATTCTATGATTCTGTGATATTTCTTCACATTATACAGAAATGCTAAAAAAAAAAAAAAAACCCAAACAACCTTACATAGTAGTGTATTGGTTTGACCTTGCAAAGTACTGAGCATGTCCATTTTACCAAGAATTCACGAGGAACTGTGGACACTCTATGTCTTTTGGGATCAGCTTCCATATTAACAATGCTACAAAAACAACCTCATACCACCTGAAAAATAAAAACCCAGTCCAATGAAAAAAACAAACAAACAAACAAACAAAAAACAAAAAACCCCACCAAACCAAAAAAAAAAAAGTTTAAAGGCTTGTAAAAGGCTACAAGGAACCACAATGGTGTTTGGGGTTCGGTGGTTTTGGAGGTTTTTTTTGTTGTTGTTTTTCCCACATATAGAACCTACTTTTGTAAAAAGATGTATGGCATACAAAACCTGTGGCTATGTATATTTATAGAAGCACAATGAATGGATAAGATTACCAGGTTTAAACTTTTAACAGTAGTATATCTATGCTGTTTTTGATATCAAGACAGATTGTTCAGAGAGTCCTAAGGCTAAGTGCTTTACAAATACAGCATATTATTATCCTAAACTACATACAAAGGTCACGAAACACTTTTATAATGTCAGTAAAATAAACATCACATATCTTCTCCTGAATTAACAACTACATCTGTGAGCATGTATGAGTAAATGATAGAAATTCTCAGCTGTTCCTCAAGTGATCTGTAACTTGCAGGAGCAGTCGAACTTGCTTGTCTGTTTTGTTTTTCATTCTAACACATGCAAGTGGCAAAGCTTGGAGCAAGGGCAGCTGACAAAACAAACAAAAAAAACCCAACAAAAAACAAAACAGTTTTTAATATTTTTTGGCTACTTTTAAGATTCTTCGTATTCTAGAACATTCATGTTAGTGGCAGAGATGACTATAGTTATGATCTAACATGATTTTGTAATAGAGCACTGGAACAGGCTGCCCAGGGAGGTTGTGGAGTCTCCTTCTCTGGAGACATTCAAGACCCGCCTGGGCGCCTTCCTGTGTAAAATTGTTTAGGTTCCTGCTCCGGCAGGGGGATTGGACTAGATGATCTTTCGAGGTCCCTTCCAATCCCCAACATTCTATGATTCTGTGATTCTGTGAGATCCTCATTTTCAGTTTTTTTACATCTTTTCCAAACTGAAACTATTAGGTTGATTTTTTTCTCATTAAGTTGGACAGGATATTTGGAAAATAAAAGTTTAAATTAAAATAGAATCACAGAATCATACTGGTTGGAAAAGACCTTTAAGATCATCGAGTCCAATCATAAACCTAGCACCATCAAATCCACCTCTAAACCATGTCCCTAAGCAACTCGTCTACATGTCTTTTAAATACCACTAGGGAAGGTGACTCCATCACCTCCCTGGGCAGCCTGTTTCAATGCTTGGCTACCCTTTCAGTGAAGAACTTTTTCCTAATATCCAATCTAAACCTCCCCTGGTGCAACTTGAGGCCATTTCCTCTCATTCTATCACTTGTTCCCTGGGAGAAGACACCGACTCCCACCTCTCTACAACCTCCTTTCAAGTAGTGATAGAGAGCAATAAGGTCTTCCCTCAGCCTCCTTTTCTCTAGGCTAAACAACCCCAGCTCCCTCAGCCAATCCTCATAAGACTTGTTCTCCAGATCCTTCATCAGCTTCCTTGACTTTCTTTGGGCCCGCTCCAACACCTCAACGTCTTTCCTGTAGTGAGGGGCCAAAAAATGAACACAGTACTCGAGGTGTGGCTTCACCAATGCCAAGTACATGAGGAGGATCACTTCCCTGGTCCTGCTGGTCACACACTTGATACAAGCCAGGATGCTATTGGCCTTCTTTGCCACCTGTGCACACTACTGGCCCATGTTCAGCCAGCTGTCAACCAACACCCCCAGATCCTCTTCTGACAAGCAGCTCTCCAGCCACTCCTCTCCAAGCCTGTAATGTCACATGGGGTTGTTGTGCCCCAAGTGTAGGACCTGGCACTTGGCCTTATTGAAATTCATGCCATTGGCCTCAGCCCATTGATCCAGCCTGTCCTGATCCCTCTGCAGAGCTTTCCTACCCTCAAGCAGATCAACACTGCCGTCCAACTTGGTGTTGTCTGTAAACTAGTGAGGACACACTCAATCCCCTCGTCCCGATCATTGATAAAGATATTAAACACAACTGGTCCCAACACTGACCCGGGGCAACACCACTAGTAAGCAGCCATCAGCTGGATTTAGCTCTGTTCACCACAACTCTCTGGGCCCAACCATCCAGCCAGTTCTTTACCCAGTGAAGAGTATATAGTTTAACTATTCATCTAACTGTGATGTATTGTTAAATTATATTTAAGAACACATTTTTAAAAAAAGTTTATAATTACTAGTCTGTTGCAGAAGAATTTGAAACTTGCCAAGGAGTTCTTAGTGAGCAACATTTTGCCTTTTAGCTTCTTTGTGAAACCTTGACAGCTTCTAAGTTATAACAAAATCCCATTATGTCTACTGAGCTAGGTGATAGCTAAATTAATTATAGTTTTGAATTACACACAGACTGAACAGAAGACCATAATAAACATTTTACTATATATTGGATAAATTGTCCATCTTACCCTATATCACATTTCTCACAGTGACCAGTATTAATTAAGGTGGTTGTTTGCAGCAGCAGGAAGGTGTAGCTTGACAGGTTAAAGGAACAATTGAAAGTGTGGGCTACTTTTTGTCCCCTGTCCTTTGTGTGATCAATTTACTTTCAAGATTTTTTGTTGTTGCTGCTGCTTAATCAGATTATACATTGAAAGCTTCTACACAAATTTACTAAAAGGTTGTCATTTTAGTTGTTTATCTATTCATTAATCAATTTTTTTAATTAAAAGAAAAGGACACATTCATCTCATAAACAGTAGCTGGAATCTCCTAGCAACAACAATGCCATTAAGATGCAATTTCTCTTTTTTTTATTTTTAATTTTTAAATCATTACTACTTTAAATATCCTTGACTCTTTCAGAGTATCTGAATTTAAATGCTATTTTGTCATAAGAGTGAGATCTTAAAAAAGGTTTAGTTCTTTGATGTCAACAAAATAATGGGTGCTTATAAAATAGGTGATATTCAAAAGGTTTGCAATAGATAATGTATGGAAGAAAATATTTGTAAGCATTCACAGAAAATCATAAATTCAAGGAGTTTTCGTAATAACTGGGAAAGTTACTTCCCAAGCATGATTTTTTTTTTAATGATTCAAAATTAAAAACAATAAAGCTACTGGTACACATAATATAATAAATAAAATCCAGCTTTTATGACAGTCATCAATATAGCACTCCTATTTCACCTTTCAATTCTCTCTGATATGTTAGTAGAGATGTGTAAGAGAAAATCAGTGAACAGCCCAGATGTGGAGGCACCCACAAAACAGATGAAGCAGTCACTAAATGAGATTCATTCTAACCAAAATTATTTAGCATTCCAACAAACAGTGTTAACCACAGGTTAAGATATCACAGAATCCAGAATCACAGAATCACAGAATGGTTGAGGTTGGAAGGGACCTCTGAAGGTCATCAGGTCATCTAGTCCAACCACCCAACTCAAGCAGGGACTCCTAGCACACATGAACCAGGATTTTGTTCACACAGTTTTTCAGCTCCAGGGAGGGAGATTCCACAATCTCTCTGAGCAACCTGTTCCAGTGTTCTGTCACCCTCACAGTAAAGAAGCTCTTCCTTATGTTCAGGTGGAACTTCCTATGCTGCAGTTTATGCCTGTTGCCTCTTGTCCTGTTGTTGGGTGTCAATGAGAAGAGTCTGGCCCCGTCCTCTAGACACTCTCCCTTTAGATATTTATAAACATTAATCAGATCCCCTCTGAGTCATCTTTTCTCCAGGCTGAACAGGCCCACCTGCCTCAGAATTTCCTCGTATGAAAGATACTTCAGTCCTTTAATCATCTGAGTCACCCTTTGCTGGACATACTCCAGGAGTTCCATGTCCTTCCTGTACTGGGGAGCCCAGAATTGGACACAATACTCCACGTGGGGCCTCACCAGGGATGAGTAGAAGGGGAGGATTACCTCTCTTGACCTGCTGGCAACACTCTTCCTAATACAACCCGGGATACCGTGAGCCTTCCTGGCCACAAGAGCACACTGCTGGCTCATATTTAACTTGTTGTCCACCAGGACTCCCAGGTCCTTCGCCACAGGGCTGCTTTCCAGGACGACAGCCCCCAACCTGTACTGAGGCCTGGGGTTTTTCCTTCCCATATGCAGGACCCTGCACTTTCCCTTATTGAACCTCATGAGGTTCCTCTCTGCACATCTCTCCAGCCTGTTGAGGTCCCTCTGAATGGCAGCACATCCGTCTAGCGTATCCGAAACTCCTCCCAGTTTAGCATCATCAGCAAACTTGCTGAGGAAGCACTCTGTTCCTTCATCTAAGTCATTGATGGATAGATTGAACAACACTGGACCCAGTACTGACCCCTGGTGGACAGTTGAGAATAAACTACTACACAGCTGACTAAAGAATTCCTAAGTTGTTTTTTTTTTTCAAACATTTCTGTAGAACGATGACTCAAAATGCACATTCACTCACCTCTAAGATGAGGTCTCTCGATCCCTGGGAATTTACCTAGGGCTGGTCCCAACCCAAGGGAGGGTCCTCAACTGCAGACCTGGTGCTGTGAGGAGGACAGAACTCTCCTCACTCACCCTCCAGCTGGGCTCCCTTTATACCTGAGTGGAGTCTGACCTGTGGTCGGTTCTGATTCTCTGGGACCCAACGTCCAGCAACTGTGAGCCCGGAAACAGCCCCGTAAGTGTGGGAAAAAACAAGGGAGCAAAGAAAACTGTGGGAAAGCAAGGGCATGCAAGGATCAGGCTTCAACAGCTAGAAAGCCCCAATCTCGAGGCAGGATGGGAGTGCATCTGCCACAAGCCTTCTGTAATATTGAAGGGTAAGAAATGACAATGTAACATTCCTCTTGTATATTTATCCTTTCAAAGGAAATTTTGAATACACAACTTGATTACTTTTCTTCTGCTTATTCTGCCTTGAAAAATAGATTCCTATTTTTGTATTGAATATCTAACTATACCTAGATGACAGCTTTCTGTTCAGCTATTCTTGAAATACACTAATGAGCTAAAACATTTTAAGTGTTCATTCTGTTGAAAAAAAAAAAATAGTGAAAAAAGAGACTTTAAAGAAAAAAATATTTTTTTTTTGTCTATTTTTTTCAATGAAATATTGTTTCTTATATATACCCCCTTGATGTCAAAGTTCATTCCTTGAATGGGATTATCCACATCTAGAATTAGTCATCTAAAAGCCAGTTTTAGTCTAAACTAATGTAAACAATAAGAGTCTTTATAATAAAGTGTCATAAATACTGTTTTCCCAATACAATCTATTCTATTTTTTTTTTATGTATTTTAGTACAAGGTGAATGTCTAATTTCTCTCCACTGACTATAAGGATGCCTAGGAGGGTATCTCATACTAGGTGCTAAAAGCTAAAGCTATTGTCAGACCACTGAAGTGTTCCAGCATTGATTTGATCAGCTTCACTTTTAAAAGCTAAGTTTAAAAGCAGCAAAATATTTTATTTAAAATATTTAAATATTTAATTAAAACCAAAACATTTTGTAATCTCTTCCCACTTCCCTCTCCTTCAACCCTCCCCAAAAAAACAGAAATTATATTAATTACGAAAAAGCAAGAAAATGTTTTATTCCAAAAATATTTTTTTTATATTGCAACAGTTAGCTAAAAAAAAATAATCAATTGTTCAGAGAAATGTACCTCTACCCTTGAATGTCTTTAGATTCAGAGAAATCCACCAAAAAAGGGAGCTGTAACACTGAGTCCTCAGACAAAAAGCCTTATATTTTCAGCTGATCTTTTTTTCACCTTTTTTTTTGTTTTGCTTTACTTTTAGTTGACCTTCCAGGGTTAGAGTGAAAGAACACAAGTTACTGAGTCAGTCCTCAATGACTTGAAATTTCATGATGAGTGTTATGGGGAAGGATAATGAAGAAGAGTGTTAGAGAGAAGTGAAGTGGGTCCTTCAGCACTGATCCCATGTGACCTCCTACAGATATTTCACACTTGTGGCCCTGGAATCCTTCAGCGATCTGTTCCAGCCCATAAAGACAACGCTACTACATTTTAGTGATGTTACTCACAACCAGATACGATAAAAAAATTTAAAAGTGCAATGTTCCTACTGCTGGAGGGGTATATTTGGACTATGGTATGTCCACCTTCACAGGAGGGTTAGACCACTTAATTTCACTCTTGGTCCAAGAATGGAAGGAATATACTTTTGTAAGGTTCATCAGATCTCTGCTAGCATGAACCACTCTCCATGTGTGCAGCATAGCAGGTTTATGATGCCTGCCAATTCATCTGACACTCACTTGTGTGGTTCTGCAGTGCAAATGCTGTGCCCTGTGCAGCAAACAAACTATCTGTGCAAGAGCCAAGCACATGAATCCCAGATCACATGTATTCTATAATGCAGACCTGGTCTACAGCTTATGAAATTATTATCTTTTTCTAGTTATAAATGTTGAAACTCTAGAAGGTAAATAAATACTCATGTCAAAGAAGGTAAAACAGTAAAACTGAACAATATTTGAATCATGGTAAACTATCCTCAATCTCTCCAACTGGGAACATGCCAGAGAAGCCTTTGTACATGACAGAAAAGCAAGGAACTTTCATCCAAAGGAGAGAGTTCAAGCCCAATCCTGCTTAATAAACAATGACCCAATTCTTATACCAAGTATTAAAACTAAATCTGAAGTTAACTATTTTCAAGTAACTTCTGCAGAATTTATGGCACATTTATGAATTTTAAATATCTATGTAGCTTATTGAGTAGCTTATGGAGTATTTATATTGCTTAAATAGAAGTTTTTTTAATAAAGCAGAGTCCTATTGCACCCATAAAGTCAAAGCAGACTGAGAAGGTCATATTTGGTATTTATTTGCCTGGAATCCAAACATAAGCACTCTAAAATGACTAAACAGCAACACTATAACTAGTGTTAAGATTGTACATTTTGTGATGCTTCTAATGGCATAACCAGCAACAATATCAGTGCACTTGGACACAGCTAACTGTACATGTAAAGGTAATACGTAACTGCAAGAGGGAGAAGGAGGCTTTTGTGATGTAATTGCACAAACAGGGTACAGTGAAAGTAATGTACAAGGCATAAACTTTGCAAGATACGAACAGTGGGTGTAGAACAGGCAGGAAACATGCCTGGGAAAATGAAAAATTCCTGCTTCTGGAAATAAGATAATCTGTTCTGGAAGCTGATGAGATTCACCCTTTCTTTTGAAGAGGTTGTAATGATCATAAAAATACCATGGATGCATGAGAAAAAAGAGGAAGAAAGATGACTCTTGACTTTTCCCCCAATTTCTCTCATAAAAGAGATCTCAGAACTGATGCTCAAACCTGACTGCAGTCATCCCTGCTGACTATATGTTGTTCAGCTCTGTGGTATTGAATAGACACAGTTAATGCAGGAGACAGTTATTAAGGACCATTTGAATATGCAGTAATTATAACTAAGAATTTGGAAAATGTGCGTTGTTAATGAATGCTAGTCTAGTAAAACACTACTCTGATGCTGGCCAGATCTCTGTTTTTCAAATGCTCCCATCACAGTTGCATCTAACTCCCTGCTATATACATACATCTATATCTGTACATACACACATATACTCAGTTGCAAGAATCTCATGTGAAATTGCAACTTAGAATCTGTATATTTTACATAATAATTTAAAGATAATAAAGTCCAGATTCATCCAAGCTAGGGTTTTGTGGGGGCTGAATCCTGGACTTCAGTATGTACCCATTCCCTCTAGGTATAGGGATCATTCCTTAGCCACCTCAGTAGCAATGCAGATTTCATCCTCTCAGCTCAAGAAGGACAGAACTGTTCGTGGAACACAATGTGAATTAGATCAATAAAATTATCTTGGTTAAATAAAAAGCCTCAAGAAGTTAATATCAGTGGATGGAGGCTAGTGAAGACAGTAAAGGATTTTGCAGATCAGCTTTGCCAAAGGAGAAAAAAATAAAATCTGCATCCTGAGTCACCATTGCAATACTCTAGCTTTACATCAGAATAATACAGTTGAAATAATTTGGGGTGCTATGATGTAAAATCAAGTAGTACAATGATTAATTGGGTCACCAACCTCTTCTCCCTTATGTCTCTAAAATATTATTTAATTAAAAATAAAATGCCAACATGTGATATTGGTCCCAGGGTATGATTTCTAGAAACTGTATAAATAGGAAGAAGTTATTATTTTATTGTTAATCATGTTTCAACTATTCAGTCTTCCCACAGTTTGCTGACGCCTAGCAATTCTCCTTTTAATGTGCAGACACCACCGGATGCTCTTCTAA
This sequence comes from Antrostomus carolinensis, assembly GCF_000700745.2. Lineage (NCBI taxonomy): Eukaryota > Metazoa > Chordata > Aves > Caprimulgiformes > Caprimulgidae > Antrostomus > Antrostomus carolinensis. Next base: position 44,564 of record NW_010335068.1, read on the forward strand.
TGGATAGTTCCAGAAAGATTTTCAGAAATTTTCTATCAGAAAATTCCAAATCAAATTAAACAAATAAAAAGAAAAATAATTTTTACAAATTACAACTTTGGGGAAAAAAAAAAAAAGGGAAAACAATAGAAGATATCAAATTCTGGTTTCCAGATATTCCATTCTGATTTTCTATTTCAACCTATGCTTTTTTTTATATTAGAAGACAAAAATAACAAAACCAAACCAAAACATTTTACATTTTAATCAACTTAAATAATTTGTTTCAGGTTTTTATTTTGAGCTGCATTCAAAATTACTAATTCAGTTTGCATCTTTACCTGGTTGGTTGTTTTTGTTTTCATTTTGTTTTGTAGCAGAACAGAAAAAGGAACTGATAGACTTCCTGAAAATGAAACCACTTCTTCACAGTTCTGATGCTCAAACAGGGTTTTTTAGGTTTTTTATTGGGTTTTTTTAATGAAAAGTTTCTTAAGTGAGAGGTACTTTATGTTTCAAACAGTTTATTTTTTGTCTCTTAAAACCCTGTGTTTTTTGAAGTCTGAAGTTTGAGTCAGGAAAAGACTGAGGAAAGAAAACATTCTTTTTCCCTCGTAAAAATAATTTGATTACTGTGAATTAAGATGTGAATTAATAAGGAAGTCAAGGCTTGGTATTACTGTCACACCACATAACTACATTAGGCCTCCAGAAAGAAAATGACTGGCATATGAAACCTTTGATGCATAAAATCAAGTCTGAGAGAGGAGGAGAAGGAGACAGGAAGCCTCTAACTTTTCTTTTGGAACATTCTTATTTCTATAAATCAGTAGTTCTGCATCTCTAAAACAAGGGTAGTAGAAGGCAAGGCTCGGCCTTCTGAGACTTGGGTCTATTTCTAGCACTATCAATGGCTTGACATGTGACCTTCCCAAGGTCAGTGCTTCTGTTTTCCAATCTGTTGAGCAAATAAAATTGTACTGTGTTCCATTGTAAAAGCCTCTGAGATGGGTTGATAAAAAGAGGAAGAACTGGGTATTACTCTTACATAAGATTTGACTTTTCGTGTTGCACCCCTGAGTAATGATGATAATTACCTCAGTCACCGTGTTTGCTCATCACAGATTTCAAAGCACCTTTGGGCTGTATAATTCCTTCCACTTCCTCAGACTGGGTAACTGAGGTATGGGAAAGAGAAATGTGTTGTCCAGAGTTATGTCAGCGAACAATTGATGGAGGCAGGAACAGGGCAGGTCTTTGCCTCAGTGGTGAGTTCTGCACTCTAAGAAGCATTTATCTCTCCATTATTAAACAATGGAAATATGTTATACTTAGAGAGAGCAGAGACATAAACTCTTAACTGCTTTTGTCCATTTCAATGATCCTTATGTTGCTCTGAGACTGTGCCATGAAAATGAAAAGAATTAATTATTGAAAACACATAACAGATCTATTATTCAGGCTGATGTGATTCAGTGGGATTACTTGTGTAAGCAATAGATTGAAAGTTTGGACACTTGTTTTATTTTTTTCTTTTTTTTTTGGTTGAGAAATATATTTTTTAATGCCTCATGTAGAACTAAACAATATCGTGATTTGTGTTGCATGAGTTAACTCATGTCCTTTCTGTCTTGACATACGGGTTTTAATAAGGGGATGAAAGTAATATTTAATTAATTTTAAATTATATGAGTGTACTTTACTAAGTTACCTCCATCAGTTAAATACGTTGCAGAGTGACCAGCTATTTCAACCTTTTGCTGGTTTGCATTTTCTAATATTTCAGGAAAGAATGAAATAAGCAAGCAATCTAACTGCAAAAAGGTCACATTAGTAAAAGTGCAGTACTGTGTTGTGTATTGATCACACTACACAAGAGTCAAGTCTTGCAGGATGTTGAGAATTGTTCTAACAAGTGCTTAAAACCTGGACCCTGTTCAAAAAAAAAAAAAAAATTAAAAAAAAGAAAATTGTGCTGAGGTTAGAATATGGTGCAAACGTTATCGCTTCTTATTAAGAGCTATAACATTATACTAGTATTTTCCCTACTATAGCTGACCAAAAGAACAGATATTTCTCACAGATCCAGTTAATTTAACTGTAATATTACTAAATATATGGCTTTTATCACAAAGAAAAAAAAATAAAAACTGTTTACTTCAGTGCTGCAGTGCTGACCACTGCAATGCCCAACTTAGGAACCAGAAGCCTGGAGTGAAATCCCAGTCCCCAAGTCAGGCAACCAACCATCTCACATACCGCACTGGGAAAGGTAGAAATAGGCCTTCACATCAGGATCAAGAGCACCATAGATGAAGGTTGGAGGACATTTCAGCGAAATGCTGCAGTGGAATCTCAGTTCATGTTCTGGGGTCAGGGCTGCAGCAAAGCCATCTCCTGCCATCTGGGCTCCACAACTTGAAATACTCCCCTGAAAACAAATAACCCAATTCTGTTGTATCAAACTGCTAAACTAAGTGTGTGTGAGTGTGTGTGTGTGTGCCTGTGTGCATGTGTATGCGAGTTTTGGGATGAGAGGGATAAAAGGAGGTGGATGACTCAGACCCTCCCCCTCTCTCCTCCTAACCAACAGCACAGTGGGCAGAATATACTTTCCTGGTGGAGATACAGGGTAATTCACTGCTGAACTGGAAGGGACTTAAGTCTGTCCCTTGACCTCCCTGCAGTATCCTTTTCATTTGAAAACATGCCACTCCAGAAGGCTATGCTGGAGACTATAGGCTGTAGGGGGGAGTGGGGGAAGTGAAAGGAACAGAGAAAGGAAGATAAAATATAAATGTCTGTGTGAATTGTGAAATCAATTCTTCACCAAACAGCTATTCTGGATACTCTCCCCTGTAAGGACAGTAGTTCTGGGGCTCAGTTCTGTCCTAAGAACTGCTCAGGTATTTTAATGATTTCAATGCAAGCAATCACAGTGAAAACCGTGTCAGAAACTCAGATCAATATATATAGTTTAAATAAGAAATTCTGGTCAGGACCTTGGCCTGGCCTACTCACTAAATACACCTCTTACTTCCACATCATCAGAATTTCAAAATGAAATTACTACTTGGCTTTTATGGCAGACTGCACTCAGGCTGGGTGCACAATCTGTCCACCTTTGTGACTCCTATTCACTTTTCTGACACCTAGTGTTTGAAGCTTTTAAGACTAACCATGTGACCTATTCAGGCCAATGTTTCCAACACAAAATTATTGCAAGGTCTGATTAATATGTATACCAGAGGAAAAAATGTCTTTGAGTTTTACTACTGGCTCCATAGTGGAAATACCTGATAAGTGAAATATATTAGGTCAAGCTCAGTCCCATATGAAAGCACAATGCAAGCAAGCCCTCCCAGGGCCCTGCACACTCTGGTGGAGGCTGTAAGAGATAGCCTGTAAACTCATGCTTCCCCACTGCCTTTTTCTGGTTCAAGGGTTCTCAAAATTATTTATCCTGTAAAGTAGAACAGCTGCAACAAGAGGGCTGGTAGCCTAGTGGCTGAGAGTATGAGCCAAGAAAGAGGAAAATGTGGGCTGGCTCTTACACTGCAAAAGACAGAGAATTTTTTTCTCATCCTGAGCCAGTCTCCTACCCACTAGATATATGTAGGCAAACCACTTCTCTAACTTTCTTTTCTTTTCTTCTCTTTTCTTTTCTTCTCTTTTCTTTTCTTCTCTTTTCTTTTCTTCTCTTTTATTCTCTTTTCTTCTCTTTTCTTCTCTTTTCTTCTCTTTTCTTCTCTTTTCTTCTCTTTTCTTCTCTTTTCTTCTCTTTTCTTTTCTTTTCTTTTCTTTTCTTTTCTTTTCTTTTCTTTTCTTTTCTTTTCTTTTCTTTTCTTTTCTTTTCTTTTCTTTTCTTTTCTTTTCTTTTTTCTTTAAATCATCATCATCTACCACTGCATCATTTTGCTAAGCTCCATCTGGTGAATGTATCACAGGAAGATTTGGAACACGCTCACACGTCACAGCCCTCGGGAAAATGAAGAAGAAAAATATATAGTTTCAAAAACATTCTTATACCTAAATGCATTTTAGTTAGAAATCCAGTAGTTCTGTGAAGACTGGCCTATGAAACATGAAAATTCTGGCAGGAGATCCTTGTATTAGTTTAATCCCTCCCATTCTTAGTTAAAACCAGATAATACAAACTGGTTTAAAGCCACTGTATGCATTGGGAATCATAGTTTCTGCAGGAGTTGCGTCAACACATAAAGGCACCTATGTTAACTTTCACTCCCAGCATAGCCAGAGGCTGAATAAAACCATCATTTTGAATATAATATTGATCCTATGACTTTTCTAGTTATTGAGTCCATCAAAATTTATAGGGTACATACATGCACACACATACTTTTATATACATATGTATATATATATGTGTGTGTGTGCATGCATGCACCCACAGAACATCATGCTTACAGTGTAGAGTATCTTTAGTGTGATCATATATCCCATAGAAATAATGAAGATTATTTTATAACACGTAATACAAGTATTGCAAGAAGGGTATCTACGGTAATAAATTTTGGTTCTGTAGAAACTTTGCAAATGCTCTGAGTTCTGCTTTGCGAGATCTACAACATTAGACAAGGTAATTAGTTTTTTAACATGTTCCAATATAGCACAAATACACCCTTAACCAGCCTTGCATAGTCATAGCAACAGGGAGATGGGAGATTACCAGCTGGGAAAATGCAAAAGTATCCCAGAACCTTTTCCTATTTCAAAGTGTTTTTTTCCATATTAGGAGTAAAATAATTCCTATTCAAAAGACAACTGTGATGCCTTAACTTTGTTTGGTTAAATATGGGACTTTACATCCATAAGAAAGGTATAAGGAGGAAACTTATTGTTTTAGGGTTCTACAAGTTGCAGGGTCAAATGGGAGGTAAAAGACATCAAATAAGGAAAGGATACAAGGAAAATAGACTTGGGTTCTCTTTCTGATCTACTGGATAATTTGGAGGGGATATGTGAGCTCTGGTTATTCAACCTGTGTATGGATTGCAAACTGGGATGCGTATTCTGAATTTTAAAGACACAGATTCATTGACACTTTGGTGCTGCATGATCTCTCAGTTTACCACACTCTCTAAATAAAAGAGTAAAAAATTTCAGTTAGAGAGAACCTGATCAACCTGATCCAGGAGTAGGTATTTCCTTAAAACAATTAGAAGCAGGCCTTTTGTCCTAAGGTAAATGTTTCCAAACTTAAGAAGATTAGGAAATCTAGACATTTATCATTATGGCACTGATTAACTTCCTGGCCCTGACACACCTTTCCTGTGTCTGACTTGAATTACAGAACCAAAACTTCAGATACCAAATCTCAAATGGATGATGCCTCTTTTCTTCCTTTCTGACTTGTCTTCTAGATGCTAACCTTTGCATTGCAGATGCTCTCTCAATACTTACACCATATGTATGAGATATACATCTCTCGGTGTTGTTCCAAAACACAATGAATTCTATGTCTAAATACTCTTTTGGAAGTTACATAGCACCCATAAACACTCTTACATGTTTTGCCTTTTTTTTTTTTTTCTTTTTCTAGTTTGAAATTCTAGGGCCCCAGATGGTTACTATTAGTTCCTATCTCTCAGCAGATCCCTTGGAAGAAGTAGGCAATTTGTCCTTCATGCTTTGACAACAGGTCATTGTCTCCTTCCTCGTATTTGATTCATATTTATTTATTTAATATCTTGTTAATGTTCAGGTCCTCTGGTTGCATCTTGATTGTTTTTATGGTGCCTGAGCAATTTTAATAACATGAAAGTAAAGATACTTAGAAGCTCTCTACTAAGGTGGGAGGAGAACAAGTCCTTTAGTCCTCCTATCCCACATTCCAGTAAACATTCACCTAGCTCCAGATTTTCAGCCTTTACTCCTCTCAGCCTTTACTCACAGAGATCTTGTCACTGCTACTGACACTAGGTAAGCAGGTCCCCGATCCCTTCCCTGATCCTTGCCTCATCCCCTAACTCTCAGGCCTCCCTCCACAGGGTTTCCTGGGGTCTTCCCTTGCCACCGGCCCCCTTTGCACTTCAAGGCTGCAATTTTTGATCCACGGAAGGTTTCCAGCCAGCCTAGCACCTCCCTGCACCACCCCCTCGACATTACCGAGAGACAAAGTCAAAGAAACCGTCAAGAGAAATGAATTAATGTGCCTCAACGTGGCGCCAAGTTTCCTTTCCCTCTTTTTTTTTCCTAATGAAACCACTAATATATTTCTTGAGGTGCTTTCTGTCTCAGTGGCATTTTATCTCTTCTGGCCCGTTTGTAATTTATTGAGCAGGCTTTTTCAGGGCCAGGATTTATCTCTTTTTGTGTGTTTCTTTTCCTTCTCCTGTACTGTTTCCTCCTCCCCCCTCCCTCCGTAGTCCCTACCCACTGTAATGAACCGAAAGGCCAAATCTTAATTCTGGGGACCCGAAATGGCCACGGCAACTGTTGTAATTTGTCTGTGGTCTAATTACATTAATTTGATAAGATCATCGTCGGCAGGATGTCTAATTTACTTGCAAGAGGCAGTCAGGGAAAAGCTTTGACCAAATTAGCATGCC
>NW_010335069.1:0-6847 GCF_000700745.2 Antrostomus carolinensis
TGTGTCGTGTTTGGCTGCCAGCCAAGTTAAAACTACCACAGCTACGATGAGAAATGTCTTGGCACTTCATTAAAACACACCATTTATTTGGCAGATGTAGTTTTGGTTACTGGTGATAATTAAGGAGAAATGCTGTTCTCCTTCTAGACAATAAAACCTTTGCATGTGCTTTGCCTATTTAATAAATACACTGACAGGAAAATATTTAGAAGCCTTGAGTCAGGTGTGCACCAGATTCCAAGACAGTTTTCTGAACTGATTTTCCTGTGTTGAACACAGCTGAATGGTTAGTTGCCTTCCACGCTCAGAGGGACTATATTTGCATACATACATATTTCATTAAAGCAGCTTACTTACAGTAAATACAGCCCAGGACAGAGCAGAATGGCCTCCACCATGTAACAGCAGCAAGACAGGTCCCTCCAATCCACTTTTGTAAATTCGAAAAGTGTATGAACAGTTAAGGATAATTTCAGAGAGTTATTTGAAGTTACTCAAATGTATTTTGGATTCTGCAACACCCAACAGTGTTTTGTTTCTGCCCTTGTGTAGCCAAGACCTCATTTCTCCCTCTGATCAACAGGCACGTGCAAGCATAACCTGACCAAAACTTAACCCCACTTTATTTAGACTTCAAGAGTTGTTTTCCTGCTGCCCAGGTCTCCTCCTCCCTGTAATCCACACATCTCCTGCCTGCACCCTTTAATCCCTGTGCACAATAGTGAATTGAACAGCTAAAAGAAAAAACAACCCGTGATCAGCCATCTGCTTTGGATCATGTAATTTTGATTTGGTGTATTTTCTTATGACTTCCAAGGAAAAATGTCAGACAAGTCAGTAAACAAGTAAACAAGCAGCTGGAACAAGTCCAGAGGAGGCCACCAGGATGATGCCAGGGCTGGAGCAGCTCTGCTGTGAGGACAGGCTGAGAGAGTTGGGGCTGTTGAGCCTGGAGAAGAGAAGGCTCCAGGGAGACCTTCTAGAGACCTCCCAGTACCTGAAGGGGATCCAGGAAGGCTGGGGAGGGACTTTTCCTAAGGGCAGTTAATGACAAAACAAGGGGAAATGGGTTTAAGCTGAAAGAGGGGAGGTTTAGATGAGATATTAGGAAGAAGTTCTTCACTGTGAGGGTGGTCAGACACTGGAACAGGTTGCCCAAGGAAGTTGTAGATGCCCCCTCCCTGGAAGTGTTTGTGGCCAGGTTGGATGAGGCTTTGAGCAACCTGGTCTAGTGGAAGGTGTCCCTGCTGCTGGCAGGGGGGTTGGAACTGGATGAGCTTTAAGGTCCCTTCCAATCCAAACCAGTCTATGATTCTATGATTCTTAAGGAATATTAATTGCTCTCTGGAACATTCACAGCAGACATGCTTCACTAGGGTAACTAAAGTCACCTTTATAGTATATATTTAGATACAGAAAAATCAGTTTATCACTAAAAACAATGTCATTTAGGGAAAAGCACAGAGCTGCAAGATCTGTGTTCAGTGCCCCAAACTGTCACCAACAGATCAGACAAGTCACTTCACCTCCTTCTGCTGTTCTCCTTCTCTTTTTTGGAGTGGACAAAAACATTTCTGTGAATCTAACCATGGTACCTGTGGTTACTGATGAGGCTGCTCATCATTTTTCTGCTGAACACTGCAGTGCCCTTTGGATCTGCTGGTTGCAAACAGGTCATGCAGGTGCTCCCTATGCTGTTTCGGTGACAGTAAGCTGTGTCAGCTTCAACAGTTTCATCACCTCGGGTCTGTCCACACACAAGGAGATCTGATGGAGCATTAACAAGTAGCTGGGACAGAACAGTGGGCACCAACTCAATTAATTCAGCTGCTTCCACAAGCTATCACAGAGGAGCTCAAGCTTCTGTTAAAGGTCACAGGTAACATGATAAATCCTAAATAACTAAGATTTGCTTAAATTTAGGATGCTTATGTATATCAACAATCCCATCAGGTCCATTGTCCTTTTTATTTTATTATTTATGAAGTCTCAGGGGTGTGCACAGCCAAGACAAGGTGCATATCATGAAGAATTCATAAGATCAATTAGACAAATGCAATTAAAAACCACAAAATACCATCAAGCCAAGCAAAACAACACAGAGAGATAATTTTCTCATTCCGAAGCATCACGTGCTACTGACATTAGAGAAGTAATTACTAAATTGGTATTTGGAGAGAAATAGTTTGACAGTTTGGTTTTCCTAATGGCCAAGCTAGAATCTGCATGCTTTGAAACTACACAACTATTTAAACTACAAGGTTGTGCTACTTTAAACACAGACTAAAATGATTTTCATTTTGTAATTAGGTCAAAAGACCTGGAAGTACCTCTCCAACTGCTTTTGTCACAGCTGTAGGCAGAGGTAGGACTGATGGGGAAGTCCTGTCCCAGTACCAGCTCCCAGTAAGCAAATAGCCTGGATAACAACAGCGGTTTGAGCACATCAAAGAGGATGACTGCCATCAGCTGGATTAGGAACTAGAAGATTAGCAAAGAGGAGTCAGCTTGAAAAGAAGGATAAAAGTGACATGAACATTTGAAAAGGGGGTAGAGACCTTGGAGAGGAAACAGCTGCAGTCAAAACCTGGTTTGACGTGGCCAGCAGAATCTCTGATGGCATCATCACTTCCACCTTGGCCAGAGCAAGAAGGTTCCCTGTCAGCACACCAGCTAATGGACTGACAATGTGGGGTGTAACTGACAATTTGGGGTGTAACAAGTAGGGACCCACACTTTGGGTGTGGATACGTGACCTCACGCGGTGCTTTCCCAGAGTCATTCGCATTAGTGGGAGCAGCATGGGCATCATCCACGTCTTCCACAGGAGATGTGCACAACTAGGAGATCCTGCTGTGCCAGAAGAGACCGTGTGTGCTTGTAACCCGCACTTCTTGGGGGTGCCTCTGACTGTGCACAGATGTTTGTGTGTGTACAGAGAGAGAACTTCCTGGGAATAGTTCATAGAGTCATCCCAGACTGGTTTGGGTTGGAAGGGACCTTAAAGCTCATCCAGTTCTAACCCCCCTGCCAGCAGCAGGGACACCTTCCACTAGACCAGGTTGCTCAAAGCCTCATCCAACCTGGCCACAAACACTTCCAGGGAGGAGCAGCCACAGCTTCTCTGGACAACCTGGGACACTGGCTCACCACTCTCACACCAAACAATTTCCTCCTCACATCTCAGCTCCATCTCCCCTCTGACACTTTCAAGCCATCACCCCTTGTTCTCTCACTCCCTGCCCTTGGACAAAGTCCCTCCCCAGCCTTCCTGGAGCCCCTTCAGGTACTGGGAGGCCGCTAGAAGGTCTCCCCGGAGCCTTCTCTTCTCCAGGCTCAACAGCCCCAACTCTCTCAGCCTGTCCTCACAGCAGAGCTGCTCCAGCCCTGGCATCATCCTGGTGGCCTCCTCTGCACTGGCTCCAGCAGCTCCATGTCCTTGTGCTGTTGGTGGCCCCAGCACTGGAGGCAGCACTGCAGGTGGGGTGTCAGAAGAGCGGAGCAGAGGGGCAGAATCCCCTCTCTCAACCTGCTTCTAGTTGTATAAAGGCATTAGAAATTTGCAGGTATTTATTAACATCTAAGTTTCTACTGTTGAGGTTTATCTGTTGCACTGCTGATAATGAACATACAGATCACCGATTGCCAGTTAACTACCCATTGTTAATAAAAACCAATAAACAGCTTTGATCCTGATATATGGTTTAAACTCTGGGAACTGATGAGTATTTCCCTGCAAAATATTGGAAGCACTTTTAAATTAATGACTACTAAAGAAGCAATGCCAGGTACATGTTACCTGTCAGCTTAGAAGGAAAAGCTCTACTTACTGATACTGATCCCAACAGAAGCAAAAATGGAAGATGAGAATAAATACCTGAAAAAGCTGAAAAGAACCCCAATAAACTCAATGACAAACTTAAACATGATAATGCCCCACTCACTGAGAAGAAGAAAAGTTCAATCTGGAAAAAAAGGATATATCCTTGCCGGTTTCATTTTCTACCACAACATCCTCCATAGATTCAAAGTACTGGCTCCAAAGCACTGGTGAAAAATCACGCTTTCTTCCAGGGCTGCAAGACAAAAAAAAAAAAACCCAAAAAATCAGTAAAAAGTATTTTTAATTTAAATTTTAATTTAAATTGGCACATAGGCATCATTATATATACTGAAGAGAATAGATCAGTGTTACACAACAGTTTAGGACTGGGAGCGAATGACGCATCAGTGAAATTCCCACACAACTACAATATTAGTAATTTCATGGTCAGTAAGTAAATCCCCATTTTCCTCCCTAATTGTTGCTCCTACTGAGATCACAAAGATACACAGGGAAACTGGTGGAGACACAAAAAGGAGAATATTTTCTTCGTAAATTAATACCAAGGAAGAATTCATAGGATCAATCACACACACCTAAGCCAAGGGAAATGAAAGAGAACGGGGCACACAGTGACACTGTCCCAGTACACATCCAGTTTGTGATGACCCACAGATCAGGTGCTTCAAAAGTCAGAGTCAAAAGTCATTAAATACCTTTGTATTTAATGGTTTTGCTCTAACCTTAAAGCAAGCCTGATGCTGACATGACCAGGAGCACTACAGTGCCTGGAACATAGGAAATCATCCTAAATTTATGATTCAACCCATGAATCATCATTAAAAAAAAGAATATATCCCTCTCAGAAATCACCTTGAGACCACAGCATTGAAAAGCAGAGTGTCAGCTATTTACTGAAGGTTTAATTTACCACCTAGTACTTGTCATAAGACTACAACTTTCCTAGAAATCTCTCATTTTTTGGAAGAAATAGAATTTCAACAGAAAGTCAACCTGCCCTGATGGTTGAGTGGCTGGTAGAAAAAAACTAGGCAGAGAATTGAAGAGTGTGGTATATAAAAGAAATTCAGAAACACTGTTGGGAGCAGAATAAATAAAATCCACCAGGTTTAAATTAACAGCAGCAAGTCTGAATTACAGCTCAAGTTTCCTGGAATTTATTGCAATGGTTAAAACTTTAACATATTAATAAACAGATCTAGTATTGAAATACTGAATATAGGGCAACATGAGGACTGTGAAGGAAAACAACAAGATTAAATTAATTCAGTTTGTGCTTCCATATCTACCCTGCCTTAGTTAAATATAAGGATCACGAGAACAGCATCATGATAAAGACCAATAAACAATCCTCAAGCTGCCTTCCTCCGTGTTGTCACAGCTACGCAGGCAGCAGTCTGTGACTCTGAAAATATCTTATAATACAAATATTTTATTAGGAAGGATGCTAGCAAGTCTAGAAACACAAATAAAAGGTGGTAAGTCCAAAAAAGCTAAAGTTATTAAAAAAAAAAAAGAAAAGGTAGGATGTTTAAACAATGTATTTTAAATTTAGGATCGTAACAAGAAGACTGTGGAACACAGATGCTGGCAGAATACTTCCATGCAAGGATGAGCTTTCAGGCTCTGGTTTGCTCCAGGCTTTGCACTTATTCCCAGGTTGCTGTAATTCCTTTAGAACTCATAATCTATCCAGACAGAAATGCTGCTTTACCATCATTAAAAGAAAAAAACAAACAAAAAACAACAAAAAGCCCCACAAACAAACAAAAAAATCCCCCAAAAACCAAACCACAGGAAGGTTCCTCACTGGAGACTTCTGGATGCCCAGTTCTATCCAGTACAAATGAGGGAGATAATGCCCAGGAGCAAAATTGTTTTTTCTATCACATCATTTGCCAAATACAGTGTACAGGCAAGAAAATCATAACGGTGGACATCAGGGGAAGAGAAGGTGTTTTGGAGATGGACCAAAACCACTGTGTTAAAAGAAGGGTTGGTGTGATCATCAGACCTACTTGTGCACTGCTTCATGTCTAGTAGCTACTTCTACCTGGAGAGGTTTCCTCCTTTTATAGAAGCTGGCAAATTCCTGCCACACAGAATTCCCTGGATTGGAAAAGCCCTTTAAGATCATCGAGTCCAACCATGAACCCAACACTGACCAGTCCCCTATGACTAACCCATGTCCCTCAGCACTATGTCTACACGATTCGTCAATCCCTCCAGGGATGGGGACTCCACCACTGCCCTGGGCAACCCCTTCCAATGCCTCAGAACCCTTGCAGCAAAGAAATTCTTCCTCACATCCCATCTCAACTAAAGGACCAAAGGACATGGCAGGAAGATGTGGCAGGGGAGGGTGAGGTTGGCCATGAGGAAAAGGTTCTTCAGGCACCCAGAGGGTGGTGGAGCACTGGAACAGGCTCCCCAGGGAGGTGCTCATGGCACCAAGCCTGACAAGATTCCAGCAGCATTTGGCCAAGGCCCTCAGGGACATGGTGTGAATGTTGGGCTTGTCCTGTGCAGGGACAGGAGTTGGACTCCATCAGCCTTGTGGGTCCTTCCAACTCACAACGTTCTATCATAAACTTCCCTTTGTGCAACTGGAGCCCATTTCCTCTTGTCCTGTCCCTTGGTCCCTGGTTGAACAGACCCACCCCCACCTCTCTCCACCCTCCTCCAAGGGACTTGCACAGAGCCACAAGGTCTCCCCTCAGCCTCCTTTTCTCCAGGCTCAACACCCCCAGTTCCCTCAGCCACAAGGGAACTCAGCACACTTGTGCTCCAGACCCTTCCCCAGCTCCGTTCCCTTCTCTGGACACGCTCCAGCACCTCCATGTCCTTCTTGGACTCAAGGGCCCAAAACAGCCAGAACAGAGGTAGTAAAAAGGAAAAAAAAAAGCCTGGTTTTCCCAGAAATACATTTCCAAAGGTGAATCACAGTCGTTATTCCCCACAAGCAGCGAGACTCATCTCCTCTTTATAATAAGGCTGAATTCC
>NW_010335069.1:6918-11992 GCF_000700745.2 Antrostomus carolinensis
CTGCAGTTTGTTGCCAGGTACATCCCAAAACACTGCAACAAATGATGCCTTAAATTAACTGCTCCCGTAGTATTAAAGTCAGGTCATATCCAGAGCCTTAGGGAATGCAATTCCCTTATAATGATGAGGTGAATGCAGAAGACCTTTTTCTGCAGACATCATACAAACCAGGGACTCTCAAAGGTGCCCAGTTGACAAACCAATTTGTATTTTCCTTCCATCGAAAGGTGCAGCTGTGTCCTCTCCTCGTAGCCCCGTTACTAACAAAAAAAGCTCCATAATCAGAATTTTTCCTGATGACTCAGTTGATGTAAAATCTGTTTCTCAGGCTGATAGTCACTCTGTAAAGGGCTAAAAGTGTAATGTTTAATTTTGGCAGCGACATAATGAGGGTAGATTGGAGCCCTGTATCCAGGATGAGTAACAGTGCACCATTTTAACAGGCTTTTTGCACTTCAACTCTTCTGGGGGAGGCAATCAGCATGGAATATTAAAATCAAGCATGGGCGTGGAGGGTGAAAGACCTTCACAGAAGAGAAGAAAAAAATAATCTCTGTTGAAGAAAGTTTCTCCTGAATTTTTGGCTTCCTAAAGAAAGAGAAAGCAACAGACAAAGCAGGTTTTTTTTTTTAAATTTTATAGAAACAAAACTCCTGATATTTCTACAATATGAAACATAAAACAACCACCCCCTGAAGGGTCCAGATTCTCTTCTGTGGGTTTCCAAACTTCAGGATTGTTCCTGTGAAATTTCAATTAAATAAAATAAGATGTCACACACCTAGGTAATCCAGAAAATATTAATATCTTTTACTTAATCTCCTTCTCTGATTAAAGAAAAAAATATCATATTCAAACTTTAGCCTTTCCAATAATGCTGCAGATCAGGAAGAACAGAGTGATATAATATCAAGATGATATCAAGTTGTCATGATATTGGGAAGAATCAAGCACACCTGCATAGCTGTCCAAGTATCTAAGGAAGGGAGACAACATTAGGTTGCCCAAGGAAGTTGTGGCTGCTCCTCCCTGGAAGTGTTTGTGGCCAGGTTGGATGAGGCTTTGAGCAACCTGGTCTAGTGGAAGGTGTCCCTGCTGCTGGCAGGGGGGTTGGAACTGGATGAGCTTTAAGGTCCCTTCCAACCCAAACCATTCTATGATTCTATGATTTGCTGTGACACTGATATAACATCCTGCTCGGGGAAAAAAATAAAACACAAAAACTCCCAGTGCAGGTCAAGATTTAAAACAAACAAACAAACAAACAACTAATGTTGAATTTCATAAGCAAGAATTTGGTATGAAATGGAGCAAACTCCTATTATTGAGAAGAGGTTCCACCTCCTTGACTTCCCATCGGTTTATCTTCTAGGACCACAAGAATTGGTATGATGAGAGGCACCAAAGGTCCATCCAGCTCTGTAACGTAAGAATCCAGCTCTGTAAAATCCACAGCAAGTGGTTTGGAAAGGGTTAAGTAGGGAACAGAGTACAACATCCAAACTTTCAGTATGAGCAGGATGGGGATCTCCAGAGGCTCCATCCTCAGCACTGTGTGGCATTAAGGGAGGACACTTTCCATTAGCTCGTCACATAAAATATCAGTCAGTTCCAGTCAGAGCTACTTCATAGAATGGTTGGGGTTGGAAGGGACCTTAAAGCTCATCCAGTCCCAACCCCCCTGCCAGCAGCAGGGACACCTTCCACTAGACCAGGTTGCTCAAAGCCTCATCCAGCCTGGCCACAAACACTTCCAATGATGGGGCATCCACAACTCTTCTTTCAGTCAGATTTGCTCCCCACCTAGCAAACTGAGAGGCCACCCAAACATGGTACAATGGAGAAGACGAAGACAAGTAGGACACAGATTGTTCCTTTCCGTAGCAGCATAAACCCACACAGGGTTGGCCTGATCACACTGTCATAGTCTGAATTTTTGAGGCAACTATTGACTGAAATGGTTGAACTTTGCTCAGTTTCACAGAAGTCATCTGTAATTCCTAAGCAAATGTGAGATTAGATTGGTCAACTTTCCTTGGGGAAAACCTGAATGGGAAATAAAACCAACAAAGAAATCCCACAAGGGCAGAATCAAAAGACTCAGGAGTATTTTTCTCTCTCTTTCCATTTTTGACAGTTTAAGTCCAACACAAGGACTAAAATTTTCACACAAGAGGCAGGCAGATGCTAATATTTAAGACAGATCCGTGGAGAAGATCTCATGGATTGCAAGAGGAACCCAAGAAATCAGAGCTGAGTCCTTCCCTGGGAACTTGCCACTCTACTTCTGGTCATACTGTTTGATTTAGTGGTATTAGTGAATCCTTCCAATTCAGTTTATACAAGAGTTAAAACCCACAGAGGAAATGTTTGTGTATCATATATGAAATATCTGGGAACAGTCTATGAAATATCATAGACCAGAACTCCTATGTTTGCAGGGCAACTGGAGCAGAAAGTGAAGAGGAGCTGGGAATTAAAAACTATTGTCACCTCCAATGCAAAGATGTGCAAAATGTAATTTAAAGCTAAATATTCACCTCCAAACACCACGTGGGAAAACGTAAGTGATGTCTTATTTAATAGCAAACCCCAAAAAGGGAAAAATAAAGATGTAGTTTTCCATAGAACACCTGGTGACGGCAGGAAGCTGAGCAGCGGCTGATTTCAGAGAAACATTTCTCTAAAGAAAAGAATTAATATCTTTGATTTGTTATTTTCCTAGAGCTTCCCTTTTTAGCAAGAACATCAACATATATTCCAAATTAGAAGCAACAAACAGCAGCTGTGATTTTTGCACCTTCCTATGCCGAAGCAATATTTTGCTGACCAAATATTTAAACTGACAAAACTAATTATTGCTTTTGAAAGTATCCGGCAGATCAAGCCAGAAATGGATCCAACATAATAACTTTTCGAGAATGATCCTTCAACTCTAAGCCAGTCAGCCAACAATTTAAACTGGAATCACAAAACAAATTCTGGACACTCTCTACAGTTAGTTTTATCCTATTGTGGAGTTTGTCCTCTTCATCACGGATTGAAAATGGGCACATACTGCGAGAGATCCCGGAGCAACAGGAGCCCACGTGGCTCAACAAATCTCTCCCCAATTTTTAAAGGGGTTTTCTTTCAGGTGTTGTCTTAAAAAAAGAAAAAAACAAAAAAAGGTTGTACACAGCATGAAGAACCTTTTTTTGTTTTTCCTGACAGAGAGGCTGTATTTAAAACAACGCAATTAAAGAACATCAAATGTATCAATCAAGATACTCAATTCTTGCACCATATTTCAACCTGATCACACAGAATCCCAAAATTTCCTCGACTGGAAAAGCTCTTTAAGCTCATGGAGTCCAATCATGAACCCAACACTGACAAGTCCCCGACTAACCCATGTCCCTCATGTCTACACAACTCTTCAATCCCTCTAGGGATGGGGACTCTACCACTGCCCTGGGCAACCCCTTCCAATGCCTCAGAACCCTTGCAGCAAAGAAATTCTTCCTCACATCCCATCTCAACTGCCCTGGCCACAACTGGAGCCCATTTCCTCTTGTCCTGTCACTTAGAGACTGACCCCCACCTCTCTCCACCCTCCTTTCAGGTAGACCAAAGCAGATCAAACATAATCTATACATAAGAACTGCCACAGCTGACAAGGTGTATTTTGAAATTCTAAAAATTGACAAGGACAGTATTTTAACTTCAGCCTTGAAGATGCTGAATACAGAAAACTCTCTTATTACTCTTCAGTCTGGAGAAGAGCAGCCTGAAAGGTGATCTGATCAATGTCTATCAAGATCTGAAATGTGGGGGCCAAATGGATGGGGCCGGGCCCTTCTGGGTGGTGCCCAGTGACAGGACAAGGGGCAATGGGCACAAACTGGGACACCAGAAGTTCCACACAAACTGAAGGAGAAACTTCTTTGCTGTGAGGGTGCTGGAGCCCTGGGACAGGCTGCCCAGAGAGGGTGTGGAGTCTCCATCTCTGGAGATGTTCAAACCCACCTGGACACTTTCCTGGGGAACCTGCTTTGTCAGGGGGGTTGGACTGGATGATCTCCTGAGGTCCCTTCCAACCCCCACCAGTCTGGGATTCTGTGAAAATGTTTCTTTATTTAAAAGAAGTTTCCAGGAACAGAAAAACAAATTTAGAAGTGAGGAATTAGTTGAAATTGCCACAAACGAATTATATAGATCTGATCCAATCAAGCCCTTCTAGATAATGAAAAGATCTTAGGAGACCATACATAATTTTTATTCACACATTGGAAAAGAACAACAAATTCTTCTTCATTTCCAAATCTCACCTGGATCCTCAGCTCTGAATAAGCTCGTTCTGTAAGCAAACTAGTGAAAAACTTCAAGACAAAATAAGGCATCAGCTGTCAGAGCTGTCAGGAGCTGCTGCTGCAGGTCTCAATCCTCTTGCTTCACTAGTGATTTTGCCAACTCCACTATTTGATTTCCCCAAAGAACTCTGACCATAAAGTTTAATTTTATTTCCATTTCAACCGAATCATTTTCAATATGCAGGCAATTTCCAACACAACCTCAGACAGATTTGCCCCTTAAAATAAATGGACATTGAAAAATGAACTTCAAGTTCCTCTCAGTGGAGTGATTTTCACGTACTGCTCGAGTCGAAGAGAAACACTAAGTTCTTTTAAAAACAGCCTTTTGGTGACATCATTCAGCCAGATAATTCTGTCACCAAAATTGGGAATTAACTTCTTAATGCCAACGTAGTCTTATGATGCAGGGAATTTTTTATTGAGGTGCTGGATGCACATGGGATCATAGAATCATAGAATCGCCTGGTTGGAAAAGACTTTCGAGATCATCGAGTCCAACCGTACCTGTCCACAACTAACCCAGATCTCTGAGCACCTCGTCTACCTGTCTGTTAAATCCCTCCAGGGATGGGGACTCCACCACTGCCCTGGGCAGCTCATTCCAGTGCCTGAGAACCCTTTCAGCAAATAAATTCTTCCTCAGATCCAACCTGAACCTCCCCTGGTGTAACTTAAGGCCATTTGCTCTTCACAGAATCCCAGAATGGTTGGGGTTGGCA